>NC_056733.1:612973710-613041253 GCF_019279795.1 Protopterus annectens
CAAACGCGCTTCAATTATCAGCTGCAGTTTTTGAAAATGAACTTTTCAAATATTGCTGCTGTTTTTGCTGAGCAAGATGATGGGAGATTTGAGAATTTACCCTTTCCCCACTGTAGTGTGATCTTGGAGTTGTTATACATAAATAGCATGATGTATGGTGGTTGGGAGGGGGCTGGTCCACCTGAAAAAACATAGATTTTGTTTTCATTCAAATTTGTATGATTTGAAATTTTGTGTAAGGAAATCATTGCGATTAAAAAGTTTTTCATTTTGTGTCTTAGCATTCAAACTTTGTATAGTTTAAATGCTTGACATAGATTCATATATATATATATATATATATATATATATATATATATATATATATATATATATTATGGTAATAACCCATGGCTGATTGTGGGTAATGCTGGCTTTACCCACGGTTGTTTGATCAAGAGGGCGAAGCCTGAGAGACCAAATAAAGCCAACTGTTTGTAAATCCAACATTACTCACACCCAGCCATGGGTTATTGCTATTCTACAATAGTGTTAATTTTGTGCTGTGCTGTGTTATTATTTTGTATTCTTCCACTTTTTCTGAGAGAAAATAGTTCCAAATATTTCTTGTAGTTCACTGTCCGTCAGTTATTAGATCAAAGTTTAATTCCACGTTTTCTTCATTTTATTTTTTTTTCTTTACTGTGTGTTATTGGTGATATTTTTTGAGCTTAGTGTTTTTGAGGTAAGAAGTTTTGTGAATGGTTGTGCTCTTTATAGCAGGATGTATTGGTTGGTTTTGTGTTTGAGTATCACACTACACGTTTGAGTGGTTTTGTCATAGGTTTAGATTGTTTTATATTGTACGTGTTATGTTCTATTTTTCTTTATTTTTAATTATTTATTTAATCAAAAATGGGCATGTTTTTTGCACTGTCCAATCAGCATGCTCATTTTGGAATATTAATTAGTTTGTACTATTTAAGTTGATCTGTTTATTAATTCACTTTTGATATTGGAAATAATTTTAGATATTGCTGATGAAATGAATGGGTTATACTGATTTTATGTATTTTGTGGGGCCGTAACTGATTTTACTTGTGTTAATCTGTTACTATAATCTGACTGTGCACTGGCATACTCAAACACGGGAGCATCCTCTCCACTGCCCTCTGTGCAGTCACGCTTATGTTAAGAGCAATAAGCTAACTTGTTCTATGTCAACGGTCATCTAGAATGGAATATTGGCATTTCTTTGTAAGATGTGGCATGTATCGTTTAGTAGTTATAATTTCCTGGAAAAGCACATGATGAAATGCCATATACAGTCTCGTTTCATGATTGCTTAACCACCGGAGGTAATGCGCAATAAGTTTATATCACATGGTTGCCACTTTCTTTATGCAGTTTCTACTGGTTAAGGGCTTTTCTTTTTTTAGATATTCAGTCTGCTGTTGACAGTGTCTGAGGTTGTCTTAGTTGAATATATTTATATGCAGAAGATGTTCACAAGCTAGTATATGTCAGCTATGATGTTCTGCATACAAGAAAAATCAGGTACACTTTTGATTTTTTTTTATCATGTACCTGATTTCTTTATGCAGAACATTGCGGCTGACATACTAGCTTGTGAACATCTTCTGTATATAAATGTATTCAACCAAGTCAACCACGTGGTGCACAATGTCAACACCAGACTGAAAATCTAATTTAAAAAAGTAGCGATCTGTTTTGCATATGCCAATAGGAAAGTGCGGCCCCTCAATGATACTTTACCAGCTGGACTTTTTCCTGTTGGTATATGCTCGATTTACAACAAGCACACTGGTTGGGCTGACCAATTAGCATACTCATTTTTGAATATTTACGATGTTCCATTGTATAACATGTATGAATACTGTCCTTAATATTAGCACACATATAAATTGTTCTTAATATTGACACAAAATAGTTAACCATTAAAACACTGAAAAAAATCACCAACCGCATATATTACTATCAAATTATTGAAAAACATGGTAACAATGCTTTAATAACAACAACATTTATTCTGCCAAAGACAAAGAATTAAGCTGCTAAACAGTAATGTTAAAAAGACAAATGCATACACAGGAGGAGTAAGAAAGGCCAAAAGACAATAGCTCACACAAATACTCCAGAACTACAGAAATACTAGGCTTAAAAGGGTCTTATTCTGAGATAAATTGTTAGAAGGAGGGGGTGGGTGTTAACTGCAGCTGTAATACTTAGCACTGCACTTAATAGCAATGGAGGAGTAACATAACAAAATAGCTACACAGCACTTCTGAAGTGGAGCTATGACAAAACACAACTATAGTGACAAACATTTGCTTCTGTATGGTTGCGTTAAATAAAAAGTCGAAACACAAACAATTAAGACATGCTAAAAAAGGCCTAATCTGACTCCAAGTCTCAAAAGAAGCTGTGAAATTTAGTATTCCACTTTATAGCAACAGATAAGTAACACTGAACACAGATCTTAGTTTTCAATCCATACCAAGCAACTTTCACTCTCATTGCTGTGAAAGGAGAAATCTCCCTTTTCCCAACTGCTCAGATGAACACAGAAAAAGGCTTTCTGAATAAAAAATAAAACATTTTTTCAGATTTTGACTCCTTCTGCAACCTAACAGGGCAGCAGTTTCAATTGCTTCACCTTCTTATGACTTTGGTGAAGAGGCCAGATAAAAATGACTAACAGTGAGTTTGACCTGTGGAACACAAACTGAATAACCCCATTTTTGGTTCCTCCCGTTGCTTCATACCTTCTGAACTTCTACCCCAGTGCCCCTGTCCATCACTGGGTCTTTCAGCCCATCCTTTCATCCCCTGGACTATTACTGAACATCGGGCTGGGGCCATTGTGTAACCCAAGTGCATCTTGGGTGGTCTCGCTGGCAACTGCTTCCACAAAGGGGAGGAATTTTTACATTATGACCTGCCTTCTTGTTGCTCTCCTTTCCCCTATGCTCATCCCAAAAATGTCCAAGTGTACTCCTCTCTTTAAGGATCATATCTCTCCATAGGAAGCAATTAAATGAACATTCCTCCACTCTGGTACAGACACACCTATCACTTCCCTGCCTGCCAGCACCTCAATTGACCAAGGTGCTAACCACACCCACATTTCTTGGGACACAGTGAAGGCTTTATCCCTCTGTGCCACAGTGCTAGCTTGAATAACCCCATTTTAAACTTCTTTTCTTATCTTGCTCTGCACTGCTTCCACTGATTTATCCTCCCTCACCCAAAAGGTCATCAAAACTAAATAAAGTACTAAAGAACTTCCACATCTCTTGGAATTAAATCCTCTTTAACACACAGACTCATGGCCATAGCTGTGCAGTATGGTACCCTAACATTTACACCTTGGTGTAAACTAAATTTTCAGATGCTTCTCTGCACTCACATATAAAACCTGACCATTTAACAAAGAATTAGCCCTACAGTAACACTGCATTATGTTCCAGTTCTTAATTTAAAAATGCTACTTGTTCACTATTTCCCCACTTCATTAGTTTTCTTAAATCCTTGCCAGAACCACATTTTGTGCAATAAACCACTGTAACTAATTTTGAATCATCATTCAACATAACATAATTCTCCAACATGAGGAGTACACTGAAAAGAGAAGAGCCTACAGCATCAAAGAAATATCAGCATCACTCTTCATTTCCAGAAAAATGTTGCTCTCCTGGACATTACTTGTTCCATTACTGTAATTCAGACTTTCTGTCATACTCCTATCAGCTGCATGCTCATCCTAAGTACAGGCTTCCCTCTGTACAACGATGCTGCTTTGTATTTTTACTGGTGAACCTTGTCTAGAATTCTGAAAGCATTTTGTATTGAAGTGTTCTCTAAACACAGACCAATGACTGAGTTTCATTAAGATGTATCCCATTTAGGATACGTTCTATATGCACAGCCTGGCATATACATTGTGTTTGGCTATAAACACTGTAGCTCTGTGGTGCACTGAACAGCAGCCTGCATGCTGTGCATATGTACATTTTTACCAGTGTGGCTCTCTGGTGCAACATGCAGCACTACATCACCATCATCAAAGATGTTGAACTAAATGACACGCTCGATATTTCTCCCTTGTTACATATTAAATGACCCACACTGTGCCAGTACAATAATTTGTCCAACTTCCAGACAAGTCTGCAGTTTTTATGGCCTTCATAAACTTAACTTCCACTCCTAATACAAAATCTGACTTGAGTAAATTATCTGCCATGCAGCTGCCTCTTAGTGTCAAATCAGGCTTCAACAGTGATATTTCCCAGATCATAAATGATAGATACACATGTACTAGATGCCTAACTGTTTAGAATTCTCTAAGCATCAGTAGTGCTATAGATCATCCCGCCAATTATCCCTCTACATGTAAACCATGATGAACTTCCTCAGTGCTGCCCCCCCCCCATAACCACCTCTATGTGTCCTTTGTCACAGAATTAGCCAATTATTTTATTTAGATTCACACATATAATAGGATGAACCTTTTGCAGTTTCTGCATTGCTGCCATTCTCTACACTTGTATGTATACAGCATGTATCCATATAGGTCATGTATGCCAGGGATCCCTTGTGATCATTACGCTTTTTTAGTCATCAAAACAGTTTTAAAAATTAACAAATGTTTTACACAAAATGGTCAGTATTAACTTCATTTTCACAGTGGCTGTTCGAGTCAAGGGAGAACAGCATATGTGAAAGGAAGCTCTTGAGATAGCACAGCATGACAACTAATGTACCAGTGAAACTGAAAAAATCAGATGATACTGAAAATTGAAAGCAATTTTATTGGCAGAACATTTGTTTCTGTGGATTCAAATGCAATACAGTTCACAATTATCATAGAATTTAAAAATAAACTGGACTTCTGAAGGAGTAAAAGAAGAAGTGTTATAGTGCAATCAACGTATAAAATAACTAGACTGGGTAAAATTAGGAAATGTATCAAAAGGAAACGGACAAAAATAGTTTGTAAAAATGCATGCCCTCAAACTCCCCCTTCAAGTTTTACATAAAGAGATTTGGACAAGTGACAAAAACATGGAGTAGCAAATACTAGTATACCACAATTAAAAGTTATGGCTCATTTTGCCCCACGGAAAAAGTGATAACCTTCAGAATTCTAGATAACGGAAAATTAGTTCTTCTAAAGCAAGTCTCATGACATGGGCTTATCAGGTAGTAAGCAGTCTTGGCTGATTATTCCAAATTGTATAATATCCCATGTCTCTCTTTCTGAGTTTAGTTTCTGATAATGACAATGATGACCTTTAAGTTTGGTTTCCTATCCAGTCAATAATTTGTGAAGGCACTTTATGGTAACCCCAATGTATTTCTAGAGGCGGTGATAGTGATTTATGATTCAATTACCAAAGTCTTTCAAAATACCTAGGTGATAAATGGTTAGGCTCCTAAAATGGAATTGCTAATATACACGTCATTTTATGTTTTTTTAAGAACAACTTTAAGAGAAAAGATTAAACATTGCTTTCCATTAAGTAAGATGTGAAATTTCAACGAAAGGTGTTTACTGCTTCTATAAAGGACTTATTTAGATGCAGGACTTTTTACTTGTATTAAAGGCATGCTGCTATGCTGTAAAGGATGTTTAAAAAAGTAAAATGGAACAGAAATATCTAACACAAGGTTGTTTGCCTTTTCAACTTTTCCTGGTTAGGGGTCGCCACAGCGGAACTCCGGTCCGCTAATGATTGGCAGTAGATTTTTATGGTGCCGAGTTGCCAGCCCGATGCCCAACCTTCAGCAAAGGCATGCCCATTCACGCATGTCTTTCGGAGGCCACTCGACCGTGGGGAGGACATGCAGACTCCACACTGAAGGCTCTCCAGCCGAGAATCGAACAGGAGAATCTCTTGCTGTGAGGCAACAACGCTACCGCTGTACCACCGCGGCATTAAATATCTAACACAAGGTAACGCACTGAAAACAATGGCTTTATATAGTGGTGCAGACTTCCAAATTTACAGTTCTGTTTCTGGGAAACATTCAAATGCATTACACATGTATTTGTGTTTTTATGTTACTTAATAAATTTAATTTTTGAAAATAATCTACATACAAAGATGCAACTGGAATGTCAAACATTCATGCATCACACTTCTGTGCAACATATATTTTTTCTTGGTAAAACAGACTAGTTAATTAGTATGCCTCACTGCCATGCAGAAACATGTGGAATTGTACTTTGCTCCATATCCCGCTTGTCCTGTATTTCAGGAATACAATAAGGTGTAGGTTTAACTTATCAAATGGGGGCATTTTATATCAAAGAGTACTATCATATCTATGGAACTTATTCTAATTAGATGCACTTACTTGGTGTGTTAAACCTAGACTTAGAAGGCTGCATCAAGCCAGGTTTTTAATTCTCACAATCCCACCACGTCTGGCGCTCAGCTGCACCTTTGGCTACCTTTCCTTTGTTTCTCGTCATTTGTAAACCTTAAGTAATAAACTCTGATCTAAAAGTATACCTTGTCAATGCCTAGAACAAGCATGTACCTTGCAGGCTCTGACAATCTTAAATCTCAAAGCAATTTTTCATGAGTGCAGGATGTCCTTTACCTAAACAGTTTCCATAGTGTCTACCAAGATTCAGGGGAGCCAGGGCTGTTAGTGCTGTACTTTACTATGGAACAGTGTAACATTTTCTTTCTCTAACTTTCTTTTCCTCTCCTGGCAAGAACAGATCCTCCCACAATGCCCCAGGTTCCTGCAGTAATGTTGGTGCAGGAAGTAACCCTACCTCACCCACAAAAGACTGGTAGTATTTTTCCTGGATAGTGGCACCTATTCAGGTGTGCCTGCCTTTTAATGCTGTTTTCAGTTTTATTTTTATATTTTTTATTCATTTGTTAATCAAGTAAGCAAAATGGTCTAGCATCAATTTTTTCAGACACAAACTAGGCCCCTACGTGCAGCACATATTGACTAATTATCTGCTAAAAACTATCAGCTTGTTTCTGGAAAGTGAATGGAAACTGGAAGTAAACTCTGAAGAGAGTGCAAAGTGAAGTGTATGCAGTCTCCAAAAGCAATCAAGTTTGCTAAGCTGTGCTCTTAAGGGTCATGTCAACCATTTACTTTTTTAGTGACAAACATTTTTATATGGGTTGTTATACGACTCATTAACAATTCCTTATATGATGAAATGTCATAATTAATAAGCTAACCACCCCCAGGGAGTCTTTTTAAGCCTAGCCATGCTTCCCAAGGTTAGAATCAAACCATGTATTTTGTGTCTGTGAGGTAAACACCTTAACCTTTAAGCTACTTACAACCCTCTTGAGGCAATTACCAATCCTCTAAGTAAAGTAAGACTGGCCCAAGTAGCAGTTGCACATACTTTTACCATCTAGGAAGGATGACTCTGATCTCAAACCATCTAATTCTCAATCTTAAACAACTGACAATGTATTTTCCTATTCTAGATTAGAATCACTGACTAAACAAACCTCATTCAGTGGGCATCCTCCTTATGTTGTTCTAGTTTTATGCCTCATTTCTTCTTTATTGATGGTTTCTTAGTGCTGCATAAAATATTGCAGTTTATTACTCTTACAAACATTAAAAAGAAACCTTGCTGTTTATGTTACTTATGATGCTATACTATATGACAAAATACATTTTAACAGAAGAGTTATCAAAGACATAGTAAAAGCAGCTTCTCATTACATTCAATGAATATTTATATACTCCATTAAATCTGTACTATATATATATATAAAATGAATCAAATACTTAACAGTCAACATACATCATTTCTTATTTAAAAGGACAAATGCTCTATTTTCCTATGTATTTTCATAAGAATTCCCTTTCAAAATACAGTACTTTAATTTTTGAGACTAACTGTATCGATTACAATACTGCCAAACACTGGTAAGCTTCAGACATTGCTCCTGAATACTGCAAATGTAAAAATAGATGTAGATAATTTTCAAACTTTCTGTATACTCATCATAGATATTCAAGTCTAGTCAGTTGAGGTACTCAGTTTTATGAACGGCCTTTGATGTTTTGCATATAGTTTAGCCATGAAAACAGTATGAAGAGACATCCAAAAACCATAATAATCCACACAACTATGCAATCATTGAGCTGAAGGCAAAGAAACATACTTATGCATGTAATATTTCTTCCTAAGACTCCTTGACAGAATCTGTCCTCTTGAAGCACACAGAATTATTTTTGCAGTGTTAGCATGCAAAGAAATGGACACAAGCACTTTCCCAACTCCATTATGAACACCAGCTTAGTTATAACAGAAAATTCCAATGTATCTTCACACTTGTGGACCACACGGCATCTCTGATGTACGGTTGCCAAATATCTTCTCGAACTTTAAAGGTTGTATAGTCAGTTTATCTAATTTCCTTAAACTTTGCAATTCTATCAAAACATAAGCATATCCATGTCCTTCCTACTGTGCCAGTGAGCACTGTTCCATCTGTAGCTTTCACTGTGGTGTTCAGGACAGCTTTACTGCTGACCAAGAGAGGGGGGAACTGCATTAAGTGCTCAGCTTCAGTTTTTTCTTCTTAGCTTTTAAGACAGGTGGCAGAGCAATCTTAAAAGCAGTCCTAGAAAAACAAGAAAATTACAACATTTAGAAAAGCACATTAAGTCTGCAATGAAGTGACAGAAGAAGATAAAAGACTTGGTACTTACTCGCATGTGGTGCAGATAGGACTGAAATTGCAAAAGACTAGGGGAAAAGAAGTGTAAGTAAATATAATATAACTGCAACAAAGACAAAAATATTGCTGACTTCAGAGATGAAGACTTACTTGACAAACACACTGAACAGACATAACCAATTTCAATGAGTTTCCTGTGGCAAAAGCAAGCAGCTCGATAGTCAACATGGACGGGTGGTGGAAGTACCAGCTGGGACCTTTGGTCTGGATCTGGTAGAAACATCCACTAAGGAAGGAAAAGGACACATACTTCAACAAATGACTCATGGAAACTTTTCATTATAAAAGTACAAAAAAAAAAGTTGTGTTATGTTATAAAATTCCATCTCTGTTGCCCATTTTCACTCTTCCTCAACAGCTGGGTTCGGATACAACCCCCTGATCCCACTCGGCCATTATTTTAGCTTGTGGTCATTAAAAGTTCTCAAGCTTCTCCCTTACCCATAATGCACCAACCCATAACATACCTCAGATCTTGTTTGTTGGTTAACATAATCCCTGGTACAAGAAGCCATTATCTGGAGCGCAACATAACAGTGGTGTCATTATAAGTTCTCATTCTTCCAGAAATCAATTGTTAAAAAAAGTTGGGGGTTGGTGGGAAGAGAGTTGAGGAAGAATGAAAACAGACAACCCAGATGGGACGTTATGGCGAGTATATGACTTCTTTATCTGATGTAAATTTTCATTCATCCCTAACAGTTGGGATAGAGTCCCCAGCTACCTAAAATCCCAGATGGACTCTAAGGAAGGACATTCCTGAGCATAGTTGAGCTAAAGGCTGCTCTTCCCCTCAAGACCAGACCCAGTTAATAATGAGGTTATGATTGGCCCAAGTGGCAGTTGCACATATGTCGCCCACGGAAGTTCTAGACAGAAACACTTAAGTTACCAAGGACCTAGTTAAATGGACTCAAATGTTTTGGTAAGGGCAGACCCAGCTTGTTGTAGACAAATGATATACACTCCATTAGCATCTGGCTAAAGTTACTTTTGCAACTGATTTACCCAATTTAGAATCTGCAAAGGAGACAACTGATCTGTCTTTCTAATTTCTTTTGTTCTATGCGAGTAAAAAACACAATTTTCTGTGAACATCCAATAAGTACAACAAGTATTCACCTTTGTTTACAAATTCATGAAAAAAACTGGCAGATTAATTGACTGATTGATGTCAGATTCTGACACTACCTTAGAAAAGAAAGAAGGGTTGGTCTGTAATGTTACTATACCCCTGTGAAAAATCAAGTAGGGAGGTTTAAAAGGCAATGCTTGAATTCTCAAATCTTTCTAGCAGAGATGACAGCTACCAAAATGACAGTCTTCCAGGTCAGAAACTTTAGATCACTTTTTGCTGCTAGTTCAAAAGGGGAATGACTCAAGGCCTCCTTCTAGCAGAGGTGAAGGCTACCAAAAAGATAAGTCTTCCAGGTCAGAAACCTTAGATCACTTTTTGCTATTAGTTGAAAAGCGGAATGAATCAAGGCCTGCACTACCAAATTTAAGTCCCATGGAAGAGTTGGATCTTTATAAGGAGGTCTCAAAAGAAGGATACCTTTCGACAGGCCCTTACAAAGTTTACATGAAGCCAAGTTGAAGTTCTCATATCCAAAGTAAAATTAGAGATGGTTGCTAAATGAACTCTAATGTCCGAGTTAGTTCCTTCATTGGAAATTGTTGCCAAAAATTCAAGGACACTTTGAACAGAGGCTGAAAAAGGTCAATATGTTTCTGATGCGCCCAAAAAAACAAACCTCTTTCATTTACTTCTGTAAAGTTTTCTTGTAGAAGTTTTATGGGAAGATAAAAGTATGTGACAGACAATGGATTAGAGCATAGGTTGTGTCTGGCTATTAAAAGATGTTTAGAAACTATGCTGTCAGCTTTAGGTTTGAGACATCCGGGTGAATCATGCCTGTTGGGTGAGACAGGAGATCTGGAATTATAGCCAGAATCCAAGGTGAGTAAATTAGATGAGGCCAAACAAAGGGGGACCAAATCTGTTGAGGCCAGTAAGGTGCAATGAGGATGACTTTGCTTTTCAACCAGAAAGCTTTCAGCAGAAATCTGGGGATTAAGGGAGTTGGAGGAGATCGGGGGGCCAATCTTGTAGTACAGCATCCCTCGGTGGTTCCCCCAGTGGGGGGATTAGGGCTAAGAAGCTGCTGCACTTGTTGTTTAGGGGAAATGCAGAGAATCAAGCAAGGCTGGCCCCACTGGCAAAAAAATCACTGGTGCCGCCTTCATGTCGAAAGACCACTTATAACATGCTGGAGGGACAGATTCATTTCCCAGAGGCTCCCCTCACTCTGGAATAGAATCCCAATTCATGTTAGACATAGCCCCTCGCTGACACTCTTCAAGCGAAATCTGGACGCATGGATGGGAAATCGCAAATTCACCCCTGGGATCTCTTCTGTGTCCCTGCTAGACAGAGGCACAGTAAACTAATCTTAAAAGGGTACCTTCTGTGACCTACTTTACAGAGGCACAGTAGGCTAATCTAATAGGGAGGCGGAAGCCAAATACACTCTAGCTAGGCTTATAAATGCCCTAGGGCAGATAGCCTAGTATCTACCTATGAACCTATAAGGTAGTAGAATGGGCCTGCTCAATTTGTCTGCTATCACGCTGGACTTCCCCAGAATGTTTGTTGCTATCAGAAAACAGCCGGATGAGATCGCCCATTGCCACACTCTGAGGGCTTCTCAATACAAGGGGTAGGACCTGGTTCCTCCTTGTTTGCTGATGTACCAAACTACTGACAATCGTCTGTCTGAATCACAGTTGTCCCGAAAGGGAGACAGTCTTGGAAGACCTAAAACACTAAGGACACTGCTCTCTTTTCCAGGACACTGATATGCAGGTTGTCCTCTTTAGGGGACCAACTTCCTTGGACTGTTTTTCCCAGGAAGTCCTCCCAAACCAATCTGGGATGTACCCGTGGTCACTATGGCCTTGGGCTGAGGGATAGTGAAAGGATGGCCTTGTAGAACCTGATATGATCAAATCCACCACCAAAGGTATCTCTTGTATGCCTGAGTGATTCTTATTTGGGCTGACGTCTGTTGGTAAAGAACTAACATCCATTGAAGAATTCTCATGTGAAATCTTGCGAGAGGAACTAGGACTATAGGTCACAGACACTGATCCCAAGGCTTGTAAAATCAATCGGGCTGAGACTCTGCGGTACTGTGAATTATTCTTCCTCTGACCTGGAATCTGATAGTCTGAACTCTTGGACCAAAAAATACACTCTCCAAGTCCAAAAACTCTTGGGACAGGAAAAGAAGCGGTCACTGATGCAGTGTTGAAATTTACTCCTATGAATTCCAATATCTGAGACCGTTCTGAGATTTTTTAATAATTTATGGTTATCCCCAGATGGGAGTAAGTCTGCAGTACCTGATCTCATGCTCTTATTTATTAGTATATGCCTGGTTGGGGTGGTAATGAGCCAGTCGTCCAAATACAGAAACACTCGGAATCCCTGCAGACTCAAGTGAGCTGCTACCACTGCCACGCATCTGGTGAACACTTTGGGGGCTGCAGTAAGGCCAGAGGGCAGTGCTCTGAACTGGTAATGACTGTCTCCCAGCTGGAAACATAAATACCTTCTGGACTGGATTGTATGTTCATTTGTATGTGATAATATGCATTCTGAAGGTCTGTTAAGCACATCCAAGTCATCCTTGCACAAAAAGGGCAGAATGGACTGAACCAAAACCATCCGAACTTTTGTGTGTTGAACTGATTTGTTCAAGTTGCTGAGATCCAAAATTGGTCTCCAATGCCTGTTTTCTTTGGCACTAAAAAGAATCTTGAGTCAGTTCTGGATTCTATCTGGTCTGGTGGGACCTCTTGGATGACTTTTTCTAGCAGCTTTTTTATTTCTAGTGCTGTTGCTTTCTCCTGACTGGGTTGAACGTCAGGAATTTTGCATACAAATGAAGGTGGAAGGGAAAAGGGGATTAAATAACCTCTAGAAATAAGCCTCTGCACCCAAGTATCTTTTGTGATGTCTAGCCAGGGTCTCTGGTCCAAGGATAAATGACCCCTAATTGCCTCCAGAGGGGGACAATCAGGCCTTCTTTCAGGAGCACTGGTATGGTCTGTCAGAGAAGGAATCTCTAGACCCTTGGTTCTGCGGGGCTCCTCTACCATGTGGGTGGCGTCTTCCATTTCAGCTCCTACCTCTGCCCCTGGGGAAACTATTTCCACATGGATCTTGGAAAGGACCCTGGGACTTTCTGCATCATGTCTTTTGACCACCTCATTGATTACTGGGTCGAAAAACGTATGCCTACTGCATAGAGGGTCTTTCCATCTAGCTCACACCTGAAGAGTGTGTCCTTTACCTTAGGGCCAAACAAAGACCTGCCGTCAAAAGGTGCCCTGATGAATGACGACTTGAAGGGCTCCACAAAGTCACACAAGTGCATCCAGGCATGCTTCCTAATGGAAATGCCTGAACCCATCTCCCCTGTGGTACCTTCAGCTGCATGAGATAAGCCTCACTGATGAATTAGAAATGGACTGTGAGGTCACAGAAGCCTGACTTACAACATTACTGGTCCCAGAAAGAGATTTAGACAGTTCTTTTATCAAGCCCCACTGAAGTCTTGAAAAGTCTACCAAGTAGTTTGGCAATTAGAGGGCAAAGGTCACTGAAGCATACACATGCTTCCCAAATCTGCCCAAAGCCCTAGACTCCCTGTCAGGGGGATGGTCAGAGGAGCTCTGCTCTGCAAGTTCCTTCTTGGTGACCGCCTCCACAACCATAGCATCTATGGGCACTCCCTTGCTCCAAAATTCCCTTCCTATGGGTGGTGCTAGAATCTGATCTGATCTTTTGGGGATTGGCTCAACTGTGTCTGGCTCTTTCCATGCCTGCCTAGAGATCAATTCTATTCAGCAGGTAGTTACCCAGGAGGTAGATGGCCAGACCCAAAGGCCTCCAGGAATGCCGATTCCTCTCGGGAAGAATTATCGGTAGACCAACCACCCCCTCTACTTAAGAATCTCAAGGATGTCTCAGAATGAGACATCTTCGGGTGGTGATCTTGGGGACCCTTCCCATTCATCAAAATCAGTATCTTTGGTGATGGACTCCTGAGGGGATTCTAAGTGTTTCCTCTTGCACTTCTTCCTATGGACTTCTTCAGTGGGATGCTCCAGAGAAGTATCAAAAGAGACAGCAGTACCCTTCTGAGTAACCTGCAGACTTTGGGCTGGCTGCGCCTGTGGCGTAGAATGCAGATGCTCAAGTGCACAGGCATATGGGAGCCAGAGGGGAGACCTAAGGGGGTAGGGACCATCCATCCTGCAGAAGCAAAAAAACATTCTTTCCACCACTTCAAAGGCAGAATGATCCAGGGAGAAGGAAGCCGAAGGAGCAGAGGAGCCATGTTTCTGCCCCATCGGCTTCCCCTGCCCCAAAGGCAGTCTACCAGAGGTGGAAGTTGGAGCTGAGCTGTCCAATGCAGAGACACCAGGGGGAAGAGATGGCTCCGACAACTTTGGAGTCAACTCTAACAACTCAGATCTGACAGCGATGCTTCAGCTCTGAGAGTCATCTGGCTGAGAAACTGTCAGAGCCAGTGCACTCAGACCCAGTCTCGGAGCCAAAGATACTAAAATCTTCAGATCCAATCCAGATGGTCTTGGAAGACTTGCATCCAGGGGCTCCAAAATGACAGGCCAGATTGGAGAAGGAGCAGAGATTGGTGGAGTAGTACAAACGAGGACTTCCTGACCCAAAGGATAGGAATTGGGAGAACTCCCATCTGTATCTGTGCTGAAAGAAATTTCATCATTCTGTCCACATCAGCCTTGGTCAGACTTCTGGAAGAACAAGTAGTAGTTATCAACGGGGACCTAGAGTGGCAGCAGGACTCAAGATATGGGGAAAGTACTCTACAGGGTACCAGATCAATAGAGGGGGAACAGCTGGTCCTGGGCAAAGGCTTCGGATCCGAAAAACTAGGATCCGATGAAGCTGTTTTCAGCTTCGATGCCTGCTGAACTGGAGCAGTCTTTGGATCTGACTTTCTGCATTTTTTCAGTAATGGTTCCATTGTAGGACTTGATGAGGGAATCAAGGATCTGGAAGGCCTTGAAGGCTTAGCCGAATGTTCCTTAAAGTTTAGGTCTGGGAGGTTGAGCCCCAGAAATAGCTGTTGAAAAGGAAGACTAACAATCTTTTTCAGAATTAATTTATTTTTTCTGTCCGTGACTGCTCATGGGTTGAAGGCCTTGCAGATGGAGCAATCTACCTGTAAATGGTCTGGGCCCAAACAGCAGACGCACAAAGCATTTGCTTTGGAGAGCGGCAACTTGTGCTCACATTTTTAGGCTTTTCTAATCTTTGCTGAGGAGTAAAAAAAGAAGAAAAGAAAAAAGAAAGCAAATGCAGATACATAAGATTTCAACACTAGCAATTCAGCAAAAGTAGAACAAAACAGTTGGAAAGGATGGGGTAGGGAGGTGGAAGAGGCACAGTACAAGAATGCTAGAAGAACACAAGAAAGGTTACAAGGGCAGCAAAGTTACATGCTGAAAAAGAGCTAGAGAAGAGTAGCAGAATGGGGAGCAATAACTTCTTTATGTAAACAGCAGAACGAAGGAAGAGAGGGACAAAGCTGGCCATGCTTAACAAAGCAGAGGGAAATCACAGAATGTCAGAAAAAAAGCAGAAGCAATGAATACATGCTTTGCTTCATTCTTTGCAAACAAAAGCAAAAAGGTGGTGCCAAGCTGGAAGACAGTTAGGACTGGGGGCTTCCAGGATACTGAGGAAAGGAGTTGGAGAGGGTTTGGTTGCCCCAGGAAGAATAAAATACAACATTGGGAAGGCAAATTACTGTACTAGAAAGCAACATTGTAAGGACAACAACCAACACGCAATACAAGGGCAGAAGAAGCTGTCGGTCAAACCTGATCCAGTTACATGACTGGGTTAAAGCTTCAAAGACAATAGAGACCTAGATATTTTAAGACTTGGGACCATTTATAGTTTGACAGTACCCCCCCCCCCCTTTCTCTAGGAGAGCTAGGCAATTCAATTCTGGTGTAAGCTTGTGGGAAACCAGCCAATCATCCAGGTTCTGGTTGAATGATGCTACAGAATCACACTGTTTAACCTGCACGAGAAGTCTGTTCCAGAGGTAGGGGAAGCACTGCGTGCTAAACCTACATCTCCACTGTGTTTAGTTCACCTGCGGGGGAAGGTTTAGGTCCCCGTTTATGGTGTTAGTATAAGTATTTGATTTGCAGAGGTACAGAATGTCAAGTACAATTGGGTCTCCTGTGGCATGGTAGGCTAGGCATAGTTCAACCCTCGAAAATCTGTAGGATACTGAATAAAGGGGCAGTGCTTCCTGCCTGTCCATGGAATTCTTTTTCAAAACAAAGTACTGGAGTGTGTCTTTAGTTCTGTGGTCTTCTTGGTTAGGAATTTCTGTTGTTTTTCTTGTTGCTTAATATGTTTAGTGAGGTACATCCCGAGGCGGGCAATGTACTTGGTAACTGGCCTAATCAATGCTGAATTTTATTTGTTTATTTATTTTATTATACATTTGTTAATTGGGAAAAGTCCCACTGGATATAGGTCCATTTTCAGCGGAGGTCCGGGGAGAAAAGCTCCAGACGTACGTACATACATACAGAGAAAATTTAACAATTATAAACTTTTCTACTTTTTGACTGCCTGCACTTTTAAAAAGTTTTCTGTTTAAATAATTTAACTGTTGTAGGCTACATGTGATAGCCTTTTCTGATCTTTTGCAGTCGTTTAAAGCTGTTTTAAGTGTATTTTTTACTGTTTTTGCCTTATCTTTTCAAAAAAAAAAAAATCCTTGTTTCCCGCCTTTTTAAGCTAGTATAGTCCAGTTTTCAGTCTAGTGCTGAATTCAGGGCTGTGATACTAGTTTCTGAGTTGCCCATACCTTACTTGGATAGAAGGAAGTTTCTCTGTTCACCTGTGAGAGAGAGGAGCTTTGAGCAACCTATCTGTCCCTGGATGAGTGGTTCCAACCCAGAAGTTAGTAGTTTATTGTCCATTTTGGGCTAATTTCTCTCTCTTTCATTTCCCTACTATAAAAAACGCATTTGCATGGTTTTGCGCACCAGGCAGTGTCGGTTAGCTACGGTTAAATTATTCACGGCTCCTAAGTCTCCTCTTCAGTTTTTCCCTTGAAACTAGTCTAACTCTCAACCTAAGTACTCAAAAAGCATCTTACAGCCCAGCACTTGCTCAGACCTAATAGCAAGCACTAATATACCCTGACACTGATTGCACAGCAAGGCAAGGCTCTTTATTCACCCCTCACCAACCAAGCGACTAAGCAGCTCACCCTACTATTCAGGCATGACCAAAGGGCAACTTCAGGTGCACTCTCCAGTCCAGCTGGTGAATCTGGGTATCCTGAGGCAATGTTACAACTGCCTCATGTACACAAACAAACCTCTCCTACCACAAAACACTAACATATGCGAGAGATGCAATTATAAAGCCAAACTGGAAGCTAAGCTGTCTCCAGCAAAGACTGGAACAGACAGTCAAGAGGAGAAGGTTAACACTTGCACCACAACTCCAGCTGCATGGCACAAAATCATACTCGGAGGCTCTAAATAAAAACCTGCAAAAGCATCAGAGACCTCCAAAGCAGACACCCAAACAACCTGCACTTCCCGGACCACAAACCAGAAAACACATAAAACACAAAATCAGTGTGCCGCACAATCACAGCCCTTAAGGCGAAATAACATACCTAACACACTAGTAATAGGTGGCTCTATAGTCAGGCACACTGACGTCCCACTCACTAGGCTGGACAAGCAGAAGGTTACTGTTAGCTGCCTGTCAGAAGCCAGAATCCACCACATAACACAAGCACTCAGGTCACTCCAGAACAAGTACAAATATGACTCTGTCATTGTTCATGTTGGTGTGAATGACCTGAGACGTACTTCCCTGAACTACATGAAAAGAGACATGGAAGAGCTCTCTGATCATGTAGCCCAGGCTGGTATGACCCTGACCCTGAGTAGCATCCTGCCCTCACCAAGAATGATACCTCAGTATAAAGAAAAAATGATCAATTTCAACAATTGGATAAGCTTCTGGTGTCAAAGGGGATCCAGTGTCTGTCAGTCTGGGACAACATGCTCATCAAGCCGCATTACTTCACAAGAGACGGCTTGCACCCGTCACCCCTAGGCTTTCGAATACTGGCCAAGCCTCTTGCTGCCCCCATCTCTTGCTGCCCCCATAGTGCCTTTTTAGGCAAGGCTCAAAAGTCAAACCCACCTCTGTAAACAGCACAATTAACAAAAAACTGAGGGTTATGCCACTCAATGCCAGGAGTTTAAATCTCAAAATGCATGCGCTCGAAGCACTAAGTATGGAGAATGTCAGCATCTGTGCAGTAACTGAAACCTTTTTCAAAGCTCCAGAGAGCACCCCAGCACTACCGGGCTACAACTCATACCACACGTTTCGGCCACAGAACACGGACCAAAACACAAAAGGAGGGGGTGTATCCATATTCATCAAGGATACCTACACCTCCAGGTTAGTGGTGCTGCATGATACCTCTGAGATCATCTATGTGCAACTAACATCAGGCAAATCTGCAATGCAAATTGTGGCCTGCTGCAGATCACCCTCCATGACCCAGGACCACCACTCCACCCTTCTGGAGACACTGGAAAACATGAAGGTCCTACCAAACACCCTGATATTGGGCGATTTTAAATTACCCTACCATTCACTGGGAAAACTACTGGAGTACAAATTCCCAGGCCCAGCGCTTTCTGGAATTCATCAACTCAAATGTCCTGGATCAGCTGGTAAACTCCCCTACCAGACGTGAAAACGTATTGGACCTGGTCATCACCAACATGGGCGACAGGTGTTCCACACCGGAGGTCAACCTGTCACTGGTTAGATCAGACAATAAACTAATCACTCGATGTCCACACCCCACCACCACCCCCAACTAATGAAACCACAGTAAAAAACTTTTCTAAAGCAAACTTCACCTTACTTAAGACAGAGGTGGTAAGTTTCACAGCCCCCACGCTAAAGGATAACACTGCCCAAGATGCAGAAACCTTTACAAATGCACTCTATGAGCACCTACAAGGATGCATGGATTGTGCCATCCCTAGCAAAACCAAGACTCACTCCTCTAAGAGAAGGAAACCAGTTTGGTGGACCCCTGCAATAAACAGGCTATACAATAGAAGGAGGAAACTAGTTCAGAAAAAAAGCAAATCCCAAGAAGGAAAGACATCCCTGATCAGTATCAGTAAGAAACTGAGGTCCCTCATGAAATCATTCAAGGCTAACTTCGAAAGAAAAATAGCCAAGGATTCAAAGGATAACCACAAAGCCTTCTTTAGCTATGTTAAGAATTTAAGTGGTAACTCGTAGATATGTGCTGAACTAGTGCAAAATAGCACAAAATATATTGAACCTACTAATATTGCCAACATCCTGGCAGATAGATTCAGTGCAAACCTCACCACCCTGTCACCTCCAAAAGGGCCCACAACAATACTGGAAAAGTGTAGTGTCACAAAAATCACAGATGCACAGGTGAAAACAGCCCTTTCAAAAGCCAAAAACACAGCATCAATAGGACCAGATGGTGTCCCAGGCTGCGTCTTGCACGAACTACAGAACGAACTAACCCCCCACCTAAAAACGCTGTTCAACCTCAGCCTCTCCACAGGCTATGTGCCCCATAGAATGGCACACAGCAACGGTTATTCCTCTCCACAAAGGGGGGCCACAAAGTACAGTTTTGTACCTACCATAAATGTAGATGTTCGAGTGCTAATACAGCTGCAGTCATAACAGATGGTTTGTCCTGCCATCAGGCGGGTCCTCGGTCGACCGAATTCCAAAGTCAAGGTCCGGCGTCGGTTGTCGTCGCTTCTTCCCTGACGTCAGTCTGGCAGGGGTATAAAAGAACCAGCAGACGCCATTTTCTTCAGTTTTTCTTGCCCCAGATGTCAGGTGCCCCCAGAAAGAAGGCAAAACATAAACTTATGTAATAATGCAATGCAATATAATCAAAAAACAGTAGTGTGCCAGCAAATACACCATAAAAGAATACCCCAATCAGGTTGTATGAGGAGGTGTTTGTCATAAGGCCTGTCCCAAGTGGGGATGGAAGGAGGGAAACCTGGACTGCAGCTGTATTAGCACTCTAACATCTACATTTATGGTAGGTACAAAACTGTACTATGTTCATCGTGCATACAGCTGCAGTCATAACAGATGGGTAGAATCCGAAAGCTATAAAGGGGTGGCAGGCACTAAGTGGAACTAGGAGGAGCAAGGATGCCCTGCAAGACTGCTGTGGCAAAGCCCGCTCTAGATTTAGAGTATAGTGGAAGGTGATAGTGTTTGGAGAAAGTGTGCACAGAACTCCAAGTAGCTGCTTCCAAAATATCCTTGGTAGGAACCCCCCTGAGGAATGCTGCAGAGGTAGCTGTGGCCCTTGTGGAGTGAGATCTGATGCTTGTAGGTACAGTTTTTCCATGAAATGAGTAACAAAAACGTATGCAGTGGGCTATCCATTTTGAGATTGTCTGTTGGAAATAGCCTTTCCTTGAGCACCTTTAGCATAGGACACAAAGAGTTGCTCTGATTTTCTGAATGGCTTTGTTCTGTCCAAATAATAACAAAGTTGTCTGTGAATGTCTAAGGAATGTAGTAGTCTTTCCCCTTTGTTTTGTGGGTTAGGGTAAAAGGTAGGTAAGTGGATAGTCTGATTCAAGGCTACCCTGGATACTACCTTTGGCATAAAGGAAGGGTTGGTTCATAAGGAAACACTGTCCTGATGGAAAATGATGAAAGGTTGCACAGCCATGAGGGCTTGTAGTTCCGAAACCCTGCGTGCGGAGGTGATAGCCAGAAGGAAGGCTGTTTTCCATGACAAATATTGCAGTTCTGTTGAAGCAGCTGGCTCAAATGGAGGCAGGGTCAGTTTTTCTAAAATGAAGTTGAGGTCCCAAGCAGGTACTGGTGCTTTCCTTGGGGGTTTTATATTCTTAGCCCCTCTGAGGAACTGTCTTAAGAGAGGATGAGAGAATAAAGGAGGATCAGTGTTGTATTGTGCAGAAATGGCTGAAGCATGGATCTTGATGGAGGAGAAGGAAAGTCCACTGTTTAACATCTCAGCTAGGTACTGTAATATTTGAGGTAAATTTAGTACCCAAGGATTCTGGCCCTTTTTCTGATTCCAGGCACAAAACCGTTTCCATTTGGCAAAGTAGGCTTTTCTAGTAGAAGGTCTTCTAGCCTCCAAGATGATATCCTGCACCTCCTGGGAGAGGAGAGTCTGTTGGGAAATCAAGGAATCCTCCATGCGGCTAGATTGAGGGTTTTCAGTTGACTGTGAAGAGTTTTGAAACTGTGTTGGGTCAACAGAAGAGGCACTAGAGGCAGGGTCCATGGTGGGGAATGCGTCAGGCTCTTCAGGAGTGGATACCAGTGCTGTCTTGGCCAGTCTGGAGCAATGAGAATCATCTTTGGCCTCTCTGCTCTGGCTTTTAATAGAACTTTGGGCAGCAGAGGAAGAGGTGGAAAGGCATAGACTGTCAATGTTGTCCAATTGAAGGAAAGTGCGTCCACTTTCCAGGCCTGTGGATGATAGGTCCTTGAGCAAAATTTTTTCAGTTGGTAATTTTGTGGGTAGCAAAGAGATCTATGTCTGGCCGTCCCCATGCCTGAATTATCTTTGTGAAAACTTGAGGATGCAACTTCCATTCGTGAGGATCTGTCATATTTCTGCTTAGGTTGTCTGCCAGCGTGTTTTCCTTCCCTGGCAGGAATTGTGCTTGAAGTTGGATTTGCAATTCCAGAGCCGTGTTCCAAAGGGACATGGCTAGTCTGCACAGGGGGTATGAATGAGTTCCTCCCTGTTTGTTTATGTACCACATCACTGTGGTGTTGTCTGTCCTTATCAATAGCTGGCCTGGATACAGTAGGTCTTTGAAGGCCATAATAGCATTTTGTACTGCTAGTATTTCCTTTTGATTGATGTGTAGGTGCTTTTCCTTTTGGGACCATTTGCCCTGAATGCACTGATCTGACATGTGCGCCCCCCCAGGCGTAGTCCGAGGCGTTTGTTGTGATGATTTGATTTGCTTGAGGCATGCAGAAGGGGAGACGTGCATTCCTTTGGCATGCTTGAGCCCACCAGAGAAATTCCTTTTGAAGACATGGAATGAGTAGTATAATTGTTTCCAAACTGTGGCTGTGTCGAGACCATAAGTTTTTTAGGTACCACTGAAGTTTCCTCATATGCAGCTTTGCACATGGGATCAGCAGTATGCAAGATGCCATGAATCCCAGAGCCTGCAGGATTTTCCTTGCAGTCAGCCTGGTGAAGGTTGCCATTTTTCTGAAGTATTGAGATAGTTGCCCTTGCTTCTCTGGCGTGAGGTAGGCCCATCTGGGTGTTTGTATTCAAGTTGGCACCCAGGAAAATTATTGCTTGAGAGGGTATTAGTTTTGATTTATTTTTATTGACTGTGTATCCCAGAAAGTTCAACAACTTTATTACAAACGCCAGGTGTTTCAGAAGTATGTGCTTGCTGTCCGCTTGGATCAGGCAGTCCTCCAGATATGGGTATATTTGTATCCCTTGAAGTCTGCAGAAGGCAATTACTGATGCCAGGCATTTCGTGAACACTCTGGGTGCAGTAGATAAGCCAAAGGGCAATGCAGAGAATTGATAATGGGTTGAACCTGCAAGAAATTGGTATCTTCTGCAATCTTGTCTGATAGGGACATGCAGGTATGCCTCTTTGAGGTCCAATGTTACCAGCCAAGACTCCTTGCCCAGCATGGGAAGAAGCTGCTGTAATGTGAGCATCTTGAATTTTGGTACGAGTAAATATGTGTTTAGGATGGATAGGTCCAGAATAGGTCTCCAATCTTTGTCCTTGTACCAGGAATAGTCTGGAATAAAAACCTTGACCCTGTTCTTTTGCAGGTACCCTCTTGAATAGCTTTCATGTCTATGAGAGCTGAAATTTGTTTTTGTGCCTCTGCCCTTTGATTTTGTGGCAGATTTGGCATGCCTCTCATTTTTGGGAGGGTGTGAAAGTGGAATCTGTAGCCTCTGTCTATAATGTCCAAAATCCATTTGTCTTTTGTCACAATATGCCAATTTTTTGAAAATAAAGCCAGTTTTCCGCCTAAAGGTGCTGCCATTAAAGCTTTGCTTGACATGCAGAGGGGAAAGTCATTGTGTCTGCTTTCTGAATGACTGTGATCTATCTTCTCCACCTCTTGGTGTAGGTGCTTGCCATTGTCTGGCTCTAAATGATCCTTGAGATTGCCCTCTACCCCTCGGGCGCCTGTATCTACCTCTCTGAGGTCTGTCCGTGGCTGGAAAGGACCAATTTTTTGAAGGCCAGTTTCTGCTGAAACGTGGAGGTTGCACCTGTAGGAAATCTTTCACTGTTTGCATTGATCTTGCCTTTTCCTCCATTTTCTTTAGTACCTCCTCAGCTTTAACACCAAACAATACATCTTTTTGAAGAGGAGCATCTAGTAATTTAGCTTTGACATGATCTGGTAAGGTTTGCTCTTTGAGCCAAGCATGTCTACGTATGACAGACCCTGTAACAGCAGCTCTACATGAGGCCTCTAAAGCATCAAAACCACATTGCAAGGTATGTTTACCCACTTGCTCTGCACTATGCAACAAATCCTGCAACTCCTTTACATCTGGTTGCTCAGGTTGTGTCATTTTGCTTTTCAACTGAGATAACATAAACTGTTGATACTTTAACATATGGAACTGACAGTTTAATGCCCTCATGGTTAAAGTGGCCGAGGTGTATACCTTTTTCCTCCACCTTTCTAAAGCTCTGGAATCTCTCTCTGAAGGTAATGGATTTTTGGCAGTAGAGGCCTTAATTCCCTTGGAACCCTGTGAAATAGTTTCTGGGTCAGCAGCATGGCTTTTGTATAGGAATTGGTGTGAATCAGGAATCCGGTAATACCCGTCAGGTTTAACAGGAGCTGGAGGTAAAGAATCTGGGTTGAGGCTGGCTTCTGTATACACATCATCTAATATATCCAAGACAGGAGGGATAGCCAGAGGCCTGTGCTGAGGAAGCAAGAGAAAATCCCTGAGCCTTTTCTTGGAATCTGAGTAATCTTGACCTTCCCAGTGAAAGTGTTCCCTCAAAGTATGTAAGGTTTCCCCAAAAGAATAGTCCTTGGGGGGGGGGTGAGGGAATGGACTCCTCAGCATCAGAATCTTCAAAAGGGGAATATGAATATTCCTGTTCCTCAGAATATTCTGAGGTAATAGAGGCTTGGTCTGAGGAAGGGTAGTCTTCCTCCAATCTGGGCCTTTTGTCCGAGGGGGGGTTGAGAACCCCTGATAAGAGTAATCAAATCCTCAGCCATTTTGAGCATCTGTTTTTTAGGCATGGGGCCCTGAGAGGGGCTCTGTGGAGCTTGTCTTTTAGTTTTCATGGCTGCTTTAGATTTTGTGAAAGCCTTAATGGAAAAAGAGGAAGGCCTGAAGACACCTTGAGAGGTGGCAGGTCTGTCTAAACTCTGAGTTTCCCCGCCAAAAGTGGTGTCGGTATCTGTAGTCGGAGTGGGGGCCGAGGAGCCTGCGACCTCGGGCACAGAAGACACCGCTAAAGAAGCATCATCGGTACTCAGGGGCTGCGTAGGCACCTCGCTGAGAACCGGAGCACCTGAAGCCGGCTTTAGCGTGGTGTAGGTAGAAGTCGCGGACCTCGTATGTCGGTCCTTATCTTTGCGTCTTTTACTCAAAACTGGAGTCGGAGTATCCGACGACATAATGTAATTAAACTTTTTACCAAAATAGTGTTGGGCGAACTCCGCCCGACGCTTAATAGTGCGTTTGTTGAATCTAGCACAAAAACGACAGGCCGAGACATCGTGGTCTGGACCTAAGCAAGGAATGCAGAAGGAATGGAAATCCTTATGCGGTATTTGCTTCCCACATGAAATGCAATTATCAACTTTGTCTGACATCGGTCTGAGGCAAGAAAAGTTTCCCCAAAGGGGTACTTAGCTTTCAAGAAGACTTCGGCTGAAATATTTTTCGTAAATCTCAGGAGCTGGCCGACTGGCACTTGCAAACTGCTTCTGCTTCGGGCACCGCGCAGCAAGAAAGACTGAAGAAAATGGTGTTGGCTAGTTCTTTTATATCCCTGCACCACTGACGTCAGGGAAGAAGCGATGACAACCGACGCCGGACCTAGACTTTGGAATTCGGCCGACCGAGGACCCGCCTGACGGCAGGACAACCCATCTGTTATGACTGCAGCTGTATGCACGATGAACATCTGACCCTGGTAACTATCGCCCCATAAGCCTGACTAGCCTGGTCTGCAAGGCTATGGAGCGCATCATCATGGAACTCATTAACAAAGACATTGGGAACCTCCAAACACTTGACCCGACCCAGTTCGGCTTTGTTAAGATCAGATCATGCCTACTAAACCTGGCTGACTTCTTCAAGACAATCACCAAGGCCATAGACGAGGGAAAGGTGGTTCACACAGCCTACCCTGACCTCGCCAAGGCTTTCGACACCATTCCCCACTCGGGTATTACAGAAAAACTCACCAGTCTGAACATAAACCCCTACGTCACGAGATGGGTTGCCAACTGGGTTACAGACAGAACTCACACGGTAAGAATAGCGTGCTCCAGGTCCGACTCTAAACCAGTCACAATTGGTGTCCCGCAAGGCTCGGTCCTGGGACCCCTACTGTTCGGCATATACTTCTCAGAAGTACAGGCAAACACAGGAGGACTATGGCTAACCAAGTTGCCGATGATGGCAAACTAGGAGCCATAATTGACTCTCCGGCTGACACGGGCATCCTCCAAAAGGGCCTTACTGAGACAGGCACCTGGTGTTAAAGTCATGGCCTCAAGCTAAATGCCAAAAAATGCATGGTCATCCCATTTGGGAAAAACAAAACACCCACGAATTACCACATAGGTTGCAGCCCCCTTAATACAGAAGAGGTAATAGGAGATCTGGGGACCCAGGTACGTAGTAATCTCTCCTTTGACAATCATATTGCCAAACTAGTTAGGAAATCCTTCTATGTGGCCCATCTAATTACTAAAGGGTTTACATCTAGAAATAAAGAGGTTATAGTGCCCCTCTACTCGTCACTCATTAGACCCATCATAGAGTACAATGCCCCATTTGGGATATACCTCAGAAGACACTTCCAACAGCTGGAAAGACCACAAAAGTACCTCACCAAGAGGATTACTGGTCTCAAACATATGTCCTATGCAGCCCGACTGAAAAAACTCCGGCTGTACTCAGTGGCATATCGCTTACTCAGAGGTGATCTCTGCCTGACTTACAAAGCCATGTCCAACTCACAACTGATGGACATGCTCCACCTAAAGAAATCCAAGTCACTGCGAGCCACGAACTCTAGTGAGCTAAACCTCGCCACAATAATAAATAGAAAATGCTGGAGGGATAGATTCCTGTCACAGAGACTCCCCATGCTTTGGAACAAAATTCCAAATTACATCAGGCAGAGCCCCTCACTAACACTCTTCAAGAGAAACCTTGACGAGTGGATGGGTAACCAAAAATACACCCCTGGGATCACTTCATTGGCTCTGCTTGACATAGGATCAGTTAATTAATCAATGGGGGTGGCGAAAGCTGACACACTCCGGCTAGACTTATAAATGCCCTCGGGCAGATAGCCTAGTACCTACCCATGAACCTATACAAGAACACATACATACATATTCCAGATTTACCAGAATACATACAAAAAAACTTTACAATTATTAACTTTCATGCAAGAACACATTAATTTTTAGTAGTACATAGTCCTGCAAGTTGTCTTATCATTCAGTAGTACATTCCAATAGATGAGAAACATGTAATCAGTCTTCTAAAACAGCCGATGTATCAGAGTTATGATAATGAAAGTTTCTAGATGTCGCCAATGTTTTCAGTGATATACAGTAATTGAGAACGGGTTAGTTAGGGTTTGTACAGGGCCATAACCAATGCTTTTTTAAGTGTTTTTTAAAAGATATTTTAACTTGAGTTAAGGAGGGGACTGCAGTAAGTTCAGCAGGAAGTAAGTTCCAGGTTTTGCCAACAGAGTTGGTAAAGAATGATTCACCAGCTAAGTTGTTGGATTTAACACTTTGTACTAGCATTCTGTTGGAAGAGCAGAGTGTTTTTAGGTTACTGTAGGGGGTGACAATATTTAAGTATGGGCGTGTTTTCTGGTTGGTAGAGAACTTTGGGCGCAACTATTAATTGGTCGTACTGAAGTTGGCAGGGTAGTTCTAGTCAACCTAGCGATTCAAGGTTAAGACAGTGACGTGTTCTATATGCTGAACCTGCGGCAACTCTGGCAAAATTATTATAGCAGCTAGCGAGTTTACTGAGGTCAGATTTACTTAGGTTTGTGAAAATAGGAGAGGCATTAAGAAGGGTTGATATATTAAATGTGTACGGGCACTCACAGTCCTAGCTGAATATAAGGGAATAAGGGCTTCCTCAGATATGGAGGATATTCCAGTGCTGATTACTTGTGCTACACCAAGGTCCCTAATTATGTTTTCATTTTGTAGAGGTGTATTGACAATACAGTATGCTGAGTGAAGGGGTTAGCCATCAAATTTAATGACACTGCATTTTTTAGCATTTAATTTTATTTCATTTTCATTACACCAACATATTACAAGGGAGAGTCCTTCCTGGAGGGTTCAGGTATTGGAGAGGTACTTAACTCCCACTTTGTAATATTCAGCAATGTAGAAAAGAGGAGTCTCAAGACCTTTATACTTTCTAAGAAAGTACATATGACTCTCGGTATATGGGTTCTGTCTTTTATCTAGTTTGCTAACCATCTTATCACACAGGGATCGCTTTCAAAATCATTTTATTACTTTATTTATACTTTGTTGACTGGGTTAGTCCCACTAGGCTAGTAGCCTCTTTTCAAGGGAGATCTGAGGTGGTATTTATACTACTACGGAAAATTTGGACAGGCCATCGGGGAACTCCCCCTACTCTTTTTGATAAGTGCTGTGGGATCTTCTATATCCACCTGAGCTACCACCAACTTAAGTAGATGGGGCCTCTGTTTAACACCTCATCCAAAGGACAGCACACTTTGAGTGCAGCAATCCCCTTATGCTTCACAACAATATCAGCAATTGATCAACCTGGTGTGGGAATAGAACACCAGCCTTCTGCACCAAAGATGAGTAAGCTACTTGCTACATCACTGAAACGGCCTGAATATGTTGGCATAACATTAGCTTGTTATGATGCTAGTATGGGACATGGTGCTGAATGCCTTGGCCAGGTTTAGATATGTTTTGTGTACTGCATGGCCACTGTCAACTGCCTGCCTGGCAATCTCAAATAAGTTAACTACAGCAGGCAGGATTTTCTCTTGACAAAGCCAAACTGTTTGAGAATAAAGACTTAACAAGGTTTTTAATAGCACAGATTATGCAATTAGCTATAATATGTTCCACAGCCTTACAAATGAGGCTATTCAGGCAGACATGTCTAATTTCCAAGGTCAGTGGTATGGCCACTCTTTTGAAGGGGGCATCATAATAGCAGCACACCACTCTTCAGCGATAAAACCTGTAGCTAAGCGGTTGTTAAACAGTTTGTTGAGTGGATAAATGTGGGTATGCTTGGCACTACTTAGCGAGCATCAGAGGAAGTATTTTGGTCTTGTTCTGCATTCAATGCATGTTCCTTAGTGATAAAAAGGGGAGACAAGAGATTCCAGTACTTGTGGACTATGGACAATAGTTTAAGAGATGAAGTTAATACTGAATTTGTTAGCAAGTATATTGGTAATGTCAACATCTTTTCCATAGCCTCAGAAGATGCTGTACAGGTGTTTAACTGCTTCTGCAGATCTGGTTGGAGAGGCAAGTCTAGACACACTGAATCATTTAAAAGGTTGTTGAAGTATAAGTAGTGGGAAATGTACTGTTTTTTCCACGTCTCGCTCTCTCAGAGGGGGTGGCAAAAGAACAGAACATGTGCTATTAATCGACATTTTAATTAAGTTATACATAATAAAGCTGGAGCAAAATATTAAAACAGTCTTTGCGCCGGCAAACAAGAAGTTATGTACTCACCATAACGTTCGATGTATGTAGTCCATCTCACCTCACATTCTTACTCGTGGGTTCGGAGCCGAATATCGGCTCCGACTCGGCCAACTTTTCTACTAGCTCGAAGTCTCTCATTGGCTGGGTCAAGTAGGTATCCCGTGCTACACTGCTCCATAACCCCAGATCTAGTTTGCTGCGAACCCCACAATCACACCTCATGCATAACAACAACCCAATAAGGTAGAAAACTATTGAGGAAGGTAAGAAAAACAAACTACCATTAAAGGGTACTCTAGTACCAATCCTAACCTCCAGATCCTCCAGGAAGGGGGCAGGTGGGAGGGTACGTAAGAATGTGAGGCGATATGGACAACATACATCGAACGTTATGGCGAGTACATAACTTCTTGATGTTATGTAGTCCAATCTCGCCTACATTCTTACTCACGGGGCAGCGTCCCCAGCACCTCTATCCTGGGAGGCTTAAAGAAAGATACTCCTGAGGACTGTGGAACCAAAGGATGCCCGGCCCCTGGAAGCCACGTCCAGTTTGTAATGAGTAATAAAAGTGTGGGGGGAAGCCCACATGGCTGCAGCACAAATATCATCCAAAGATAGTCTGGCATGGTATGCTATAGACGTGGAAACAGCCCTAGTAGAGTGAGCCTTGACGGGGAACGGTAGAGTTTTTCCTGCTGAAGAATAAATAAAGGAAATACAATTGGAAATGGTAACCTTGGAAACAGAGGATCCCGCTCTATTTTCTGAAAAGGAAACAAACAATTGGTCAGATTTTTGTAGGTGTTTGGTCCTGTGTAGATAGAATCGCAATTGTCTGTGCACATCCAGTTGATGAAATCTAAACTCTGCCTTGTTTGAAAATTGAGGGAAGAACACTGGTAGCTCTACAGACTGATTGAGATTAATAGTAGATGTAACTTTAGGGAGAAAGGACGGATTAGGTCGAAGAGAAACTCTGTCCTTATGAAAAATCAAATAAGGGGGTTTAATGGAGAGAGCTTGAATCTCCGACACTCGTCTGGCTGATGTGATGGCTATCAGGAAAGCTGTTTTCCAGGACAAAAACTTTTACTTGCAGGTGGCAGCCGGCTCGAAAGGTGGGGAGGTAAGGGCTTGCAAAACCAAGTTTAAATCCCAAGGCATAATAGGTTCTGAAATAGGAGGCCGGAGTAATAAGGTGCCCTTCAGAAAGGCCTTACAGAGTTTGTGGGCCATAAGGGAATTCTCATAGAAGGTATGAAAGTTTGAAATAGCCGCCAACTGGATTTTAATGGTGGCGGGCGCAGAGCCCTGCTGAAAGACCATGGACAAGAACTCCAAAACAGTAGGAACTGGGGCTGTGTATGGGTCAATTCCTTGAGCATGAGCCCAAAGAGAGAAGCTCTTCCATTTGCTGGAATAAATCTTCCTAGTCGAAGACTTATGAGAGGACGATAATATGTGCACTACCTCAGGTGAAAAACGATGAAGCCTGACTAACGACGGAAGTGGAATAGCCAGACTGTCAACTTGAGGGTCCTCAGTGAGGGGTGGAACTGTCCCGACATGTGTCAGTAGGTCTGGCACTGGGTCCAGAATCCAAGGAGTGTCCACCACGAATGGATGGAGAAAGGAGAACCAGACTTGGCGAGGCCAGTGTGGTGCAATTAGAATCATCTTGCTTCCCAAGGATAGGGCTTTTCTGAATCACTCTTGGTAACAGAGGAAATGCAGGGAAAGTATAGAGCAGACCGGAGGGCCAATCGTGGACTAGAGCGTCCCTGGGTGATTCCCCCTGTGGGGGGATCAGGGTGAAGTAATTGCTGCATTTGGCATTGAGGGGATTGGCAAAAAGATCGCAGCAAGGCTGACCCCACCTGTTGAAAATCTGTTCCGCAACCTGAGGGTTCAGGGACCACTCGTAAGGCAAGAGAATAGCTCTGCTCAGCCTGTCTGCTATCACATTGGCCTTCCCCGGAATGTGCATTGCCACTAGGAACCGTTGGGAAGACACTGACCACTGCCACAGCCGCATAGCCTCTCTGCACAGGGGGTAAGATCTGGTTCCTCCCTGTTTGTTTAGATACCATACAACGGACATGTTGTCCGAATGTATCGCAATCGTCCCAAGAGGGAGAGAGCTCTGAAGTGACCGCAACACCAGTAACACTGCTCTCATCTCTAGGACATTGATGTGCAGATGTATCTCGTGATCTTGCCACGTGCCTTGGACTGTCCTGCCAAGATAATGCCCCCCCACCCCATCTGGGAGGCATCCGTGGTCACCGTGGCGACAGGTGATGGAGGAACAAATGGTTTCCTCTCGTCCAGATTGGTGGAGCATAGCCACCAACCAAGATCCTGTTTGCATCGGTCTGTCAGTAGGATCAGGTGGGAAAGGGGGAGTTTTTGGAAAGACCATTGGGCAAAGAGAAGCCATTGAAGAAGCCTCATATGTAATCTTGCTAGAGGCACTAGCATAATGGTGGCTGCCATGGTGCCCAAAAGCTGAAGAACCCATCTCGTTTGTACTTTCCTGAGGGATAATAACGCGCAAACCTGATTCTGTAACACTCTGATCCTTTCGTGTGGCAAGAAGGCCCGCATTTGGACGGTGTCTAGCTCTGCGCCTATAAACGTGACACGCTGTGAGGGCAGCAATGCAGATTTTTCCCAGTTCAATGTTATTCCAAGTCGCTGACAGAGGGTAATGGTAGCGTCCCTGGCTTGGATGAGTAGATGCCTGGTGGGGGCGGTGAGGAGCCAGTCGTCCAGATACGGAAACACTTGGAATCCTTGACGACTCAGGTGAGCCGTCACCACCGCCAAAAACTTGGTGAACACCCTGGGGGCTGTGGTGAGACCAAAGGGCAGGGCACGAAACTGAAAATGACTGGCTCCCAGCCGGAAGCGTTGGTGACTCCTGGATGCTCTGTCCATTTTGATATGATAGTAAGCATCCTTGAGGTCGATGGAGCACATCCATACTTCTTTTTCCAGTAATGGAAAAATGGACTGAAGGGTGACCATTCGGAACTTCGACTTTTGAACGTAGTGGTTTAATCGGCTGAGATCTAGAATGGGTCTCAGGTCCCCTGTCTTTTTCGGCACCAAAAAGAGTCTTGAGTAAGTCCCTAATCCGATTTGGTCTGAGGCGACAGGTTGGATGACTCCCTTCTTTAGCAGCTTTGAAACCTCTAAGGCTGCGTGATCCCTTTGACTGGGTGGAACGTCCGGGATTTTTCTCTCTCTGGAGGGGGGGGGGTCTGACGAAAGGGGTATGGCATAACCTCCGGAAATTATTCGTAACACCCATCAATCCTGGGTAATGCTTTCCCAGGCTTCCGGGTATAACGATATGCAGCCCCCGACTGGCTCTGGAGAAGCACAGTCGGGCAACACATCAGGAACGATGGTAGTAAGAACCGCAAAAGAAATCATGGTCTCCCGAGTTGCGGGGGCCTCCTCTGCCTCTAGGACGGCGTCTTCCTAAATAACCTCCCCCTCCTGCCTCTTGAGGGGGACTCATCTTGTGCGGCAGGGAAAAACTTCTGCGACTTCTTGAACCACATCTTCCCACCTCTCTGAGCCTTGGGGTAAGGCCTAGAGGGGAGGGAAAAATGGACCCCTACGGCAGACAGGGTCTTTCCATCTTGCTCGCATCTGGTGAGGGTGTCTTTCACTTTGGTCCCAAAAAGCGAGGACCCATCAAAGGGAGCGTCAGTGAAGGAAGACTTGTAGGCCTCCGCGAAATGACACAGGCGCAACCAGGCTTGCCTCCTGAGTGCTACTCCCGTACTGGCTGCCCGACTCACTCCCTCGGCTGCATAAGATATGAGCCTCATGGACGAATTGACAATAGAGTTGAGGGTAGACACCTGGGCGTTAACCGTGTGCGCTAATGCCTCAGGTACATTACCCACTAGAGTATCTCCTAACTCTTTGAGGAGATTTCTCTGGAGTCGACTGAAATGACAAAGGTAGTTCAGTGACCGTAAGGTGAAGGTCGCTGATGAAAGGGTATGCTTCCCGTACCGGTCCATAGTCCCAGACTCCTTGTTAGGAGGATGGATGGAGGAAGAAGTCTCGGCTACTTCCTTCTGTGTGGCCACTGCCACCACCATGGCATCTACAGAAACCCCTTTGGACAGAAACTCTTTTCCCCGGGGAGGCAGAAAGAAACTTATTGGGCCTTCTGATACAGGTTCCACCGAATCAGGATTCTCCCACACTCTTCGACAGATTAAATCCAAAAGCTCGTTGAAGGGTGGAGACACCCAGGAGGTGGAGGGTTGAGCTCCAAAGGCCTTGAGGAATACCGATTCCTCCTCGGAGGGGGTTTTGGAAGGCCAGTCGCCCCTCTGTCTCAAAATCTCCAGGATGTCGGAGAAAGAGCCGTCCTCAGAGGATGACTTGGGGGACCCCTCCGACTCCTCGAGGTCGGTATCAGAAGTGAGAGACTCGTCCTGGAAGTCTATGTGCTTCCTCTTGCACGTCTTTTTTCTGGGGGCCACAGACTCTGAGGGGCCCTCAGAAAGTTGGGGACCGCTCATTGGGGTATCCCCAGACCTTTGGGCTCCGCCATCTTCGGATAGGGGGACGTCAGAGGCTCTAGCTGGGGTGGAAGGGGACGGAATGACCGATCCGGGTGATGTAACTGACGATTTGGCCTGTGCGTTCCGCATGGCCTCGAAGGCCGGTCCCACCGAATCCGAGGACCGACGGGCTTCCGAGGCCATGATCAGAGTCGGGGTCCCCCAAGCCGATGCGCTGAGAGGGAGGCTCGGAATCGACAGGTGTCCCAAAGTATCCCCTCGGGCCCGACTGAGGAAACCCAAGTGCTGAAACCTGTGGAAGGAGCCGATGTCGGCACCGATAAACCCTTAAGGGGTATCGGCGCCGGCGCAAGAACATAACTCAGAGTGGAGCACTCTGGTTTCCGAAGGCAAGGAAGTGCTCGGAGGAACCACTGACACAAGCATCGGGACAAGCTCCGGTGCTGACTGGGTCGGAGCAGAGAATAATTTAGGCAACACCAGCGACTGCAGGAGCCTCTGCACCACACTATTGACATCCAAATCAGAAAGCCTGGAGGATTTGGAGGACAGGGACGGAGATTGGGATCTCCTGTCAGGAGAGCCATGCCTAACACTGGGTGACCGGCTCAATCAGTTCCAGCAAAATAGGAGCCGAAGTCGATTCCAGTACCACAGATACCTCCCTACAGCCTCGAGGGCATAGGAGTCGAGGAGGTGGAGTCAAGTTTAGAAAGTTTCTCTGGCGGCTCCGAAGAAACAGACGGAGCCGGAGATCTTTTCTTCGCCTTAGAAGCTTTAGACTTAGACTGAGAACCAGAAGCCGAGTCCAAAGACTCCTCAAACGAAGGTTTCATGAGTCCCTTCAATATTAGTTTATTTTTTCTCTCCTGAAGCACCCTCGGACTGAAGGTGTGACAGACGCTACAAGACTCTTGCAAATGAATTGCGCCTAAGCAATAAACACATACGGAATGTCCATCCATGATGGACATCTTGTAACTACACTTGGAACATTTTTTAAAACTGGAAGGTTTATGTTCCTTCTGCTCCTTAGACATATTGTCACAATAAGACCACTGAACAACCTAGCTATAAAAAAAAAAAAAAAAAAACAGCAAAGGCGGAAAACTTTTAGTTATGTACTTACCATAACTTTAGATGTTTGGGATCCATCTCGCCTACATTCAATACTGATGGGCTCGGAGCCGATCCCTCGGCTCCGACTCGGCACGCTATGCTATAGAGCGAGGCCCCTTATTGGCTGAGCTATTTCTTATCCCAGGATGCACCACCACTAATCCCCCAGATCTTGTTTGTCCGCATTCATGCACACATGCACAACTTGTTTATATAACATTGTTAGATGTTTCAAGATGAAACAACAGGATTCGGACCTTCTGATATCCTCTGATCTCCAAGGAAGGGGGAAGGAGGGTGGGTTATTGGGAATGTAGGCGAGATGGATCCCAAACATCTAAAGTTATGGTAAGTACATAAATAAAAGATGTTATGTGATCCTATCTCGCCTACATTCAATACTGATGGGACAGCGTCCCTAGCACCTAAATCCTGGGTGGCTCATTGGAAAACACTCCTGAGCACTGTGGAACCAAATGAAGCTCGTCCTCTAGATGCCACATCCAATTTGTAGTGGGAAATGAAAGTGTGCGGGGAAGACCATGTAGCCGCAGCACAAATGTCACTAATGGCAAGCTTAGAATGAAATGCTATCGAAGTAGCCATAGCCCTTGTAGAATGAGCTTTGACAGAGGTGGTAAGCTCTTTGTTAGAATAAGAATAAGCTTGAGTAATACAGTCCCTGATCCATTTGGCAACAGTGACCTTTGTGACGGCTTTGCCCAATTTATTGTCTGCAAAGGATACAAACAACTGATCTGTTTTCCTTGTTTGTTTGGTCCTATCTAAATAAAAACGCAACTGCCTGTGGACATCTAATGTGTGGAATATGAATTCCGCTTTGTTAGAATACTTCGGAAAGAAGACTGGAAGTTCTAATGATTGTTGTAGGCAGAAACTGGAACAAACTTTAGGGACAAAGGAAGGATTTGGCCTGAGAGATACTCTGTCTTTGTGAAAAACCAAGTACGGAGGTTTTACAGATAAAGCTTGAAGCTCTGAAAAACCTTCTGGCAGAAGTAATCGTCACCAGAAAGGCAGTCTTCCACGATAGAAATTTTAAATCACATGTCGCTGCCGGTTCGAAGGGGAAGGAAGTTAAGGCGCGTAACACCACATCGAGATCCCATGGAGGAGCAGGATGAGAAATCTGAGGTCTTAAAAGCGCAGCACCTTTCAAGAAGGTCTTACACAATCTGTTGCTCATTAAAGGTGGGTTTATAGATTCGTGAAAATTGGAAATAGCTGTCAATTGAACCTTGATGGTAGAGACTGAAGAGCCTTGATTGAAAAGAGAAGTTAGAAATTTCAGTACTTCTGATACGGGAATAGTGATGGGATCCAGGCGCCGGAGTTGAGCCCAAATAGCAAATCTTTTCCATTTGCTAGAATACAATTTCTTTGTAGCAGACTTGTGGGCCGAAGATAAGATGTGTACAACTTCTGGATCCAATGTATGACTCCTGACTATAGTTGGAAGAGGAGGAGCCAAGCCGTCAATTTTAAGGTGTGTAGGGACTGGTGGAATAGTCCCGACTGATGAACCAAAAGGTCTGGGATCTGATCCAGGAACCATGGACCTTCCAGAGCATATTTCCGAAGATAGGGGAACCATACTTGACGAGGCCAGTAAGGAGCAACTAAGATCATTTTGCTCCCCAAGAGAGATGCCTTTTGGATCACCCTGGGAAGGAGAGGAACTGGGGGGAAGGCATAAAGCAAGCCGGCGGGCCAAGGACGGGCTAGTGCGTCCATGGGGCTCTTCCCTGGAGCCGGGGTGAGGGAGAAGAACTTTTTGCACTTCGCATTCAGAGGAGTCGCGAAGAGGTCGCAACACGGAACTCCCCATTTGCTGAAAATCTGATTTGCAACTGTAATGTTCAGAGACCATTCGTGAGGAGAGAGGATGGTTCTGCTCAGTCTGTCGGCTATCACATTGGACTTGCCCGGGATATGAGTAGCCACTAGAAAGCGTTTGGTCGACACTGCCCATTCCCAAACTCTCATGGCCTCTCTGCAAAGAGGATAGGATCTGGTCCCTCCCTGTTTGTTCAGGTACCAGACAACTGACATGTTGTCTGAATGAACGGCAATTACGCCCTGAGGGAGGTAATCATGAAGGGCTTGAAGGGACAGAAGCACCGCCCTCATTTCTAGGATGTTGATATGAAGTAGGGTCTCTTCTGGGTGCCATTTGCCTTGGACTGACCTGCCCAGGGAATGCCCCCCCCCCCCCCATCTGGGAGGTGTCCGTGGTCAAAGTGGCCGCAGGAGGAGGTGGAACAAAGGGTCGTCCCTGATCCAAATTGGAGGGCACTAGCCACCAGAGAAGGTCCCGTTTGCAGGTTTCCGTAATCCATATGAGGTGACTGAGAGGGAGTTCCTGAAAGGACCACTGAGCTGAAAGAAGCCACTGGAGAATTCTCATGTGCAGCCTTGCCAGGGGAACTAGAAGGACCGTGGTGGACATGGATCCCAATAGCTGCAGGACCATTCTGGCTGGGGCTTTGGATCTGGGAAGTAAGGCTCGAACTTGAGCCTGTATGGTTTGTATCCTGTCTGTAGGTAGATAGACCCGCATTCAGTTTGAGTCTATCTCTACCCCTATGAATCTTATGCGTTGAGATGGCAGCAACACAGACTTTGGCCAATTGAAGGTGATTCCAAGGGAATTGCCCAGTGATATAGTGGCTTGTAGGCTCCGTAATAGTAGATGCTTGGAGGTGGCAGTTAGGAGCCAGTCATCTAGATACGGAAACACCTGGAATCATAGACTTCTCAGGTGAGCAGTCACGACCGCCAAACATTTGGTGAACACCCTGGGGGCTGTGGTGAGACCAAAGGGCAGCGCGCGGAACTGAAAATGACTGCCTCCTAGGCTGAAGCGCAGATGTCTTCTGGACGCTTGATGTACCATGATATGGTAATAAGCGTCCTTGAGATCTATGAAGCACATCCAAACACCTTTCTCCAGCAATGGGAGAATGGTTTGTAGGGTGACCATTCGGAACTTGGACTTTTTGACTGAACGGTTTAGAATGCTGAGATCCAAAATGGGTCTCAAGTCCCCGGTCTTTTTTGGCACCAAAAAGAATCTTGAGTAAGTCCCTAATCCGATCTGGTCTGCGGGGACCGGTTGGATGACGCCTTTTTGCAGCAGCTTTGAAACTTCTGAGGCTGCAGTTTCCCGTTGACTTGGGTGGCGGGTCCGGGATTTTTTTGGACTGAGGTGGAGAGTGAGAGAAAGGGATGGTGTAACCTCCGGCGATAATTCAAAGCACCCAACGGTCCTGAGTGATACCTTCCCAGGCTTTTAGGTGCTTCGAAAAACGACCCCCGAATGGCTCTGGAGCTGCACAGTCGGGCAATCCCTCAGGGACTGTGAAAAGCTGAAGAGCCACGAAAGGACTCGCGGTCTCCAGTGTTGCGAGGGCCTCTGCCGCCTCTGGGACGGCGTCTTCCAGAAGAATTTCCCCCTCCCCTGCCTCTGGAAGGGGGATCGTCCTGCTGTGAGGGGTAAGACTTCTGAGATCTACGGAACCACATTTTCCCTCCTCTTTTAGCCTTGGGGTAAGGCCGAAAGGGAGTTGAAAATCGTGCCCCTACGGCAGTCAAAGTCTTACCTTCTTGCTCGCAGCGGGTCAGTGTGTCCTTTACCTTGGGTGCAAACAAGGAGGACCCATCAAAGGCGTCGGCAAAGGAAGACTTAAAGGCCTCCATGCAATGACACAGGCGGAGCCAGGCTTGTCTCCGTAGAGCAATGCCTGTACCCGCCGCTCTACTCGCCCCTTCGGCCGCATAAGATATGAGCCTCATGGACGAGTTTGAAATGGACGACAGTGTAGCCAGCTGAGAGCCAACCGTCTGGGCCAGCTCCTCAGGCAGGTTACCCAAGAGGGTATCGGAAAGTTCTTTAATCAGATCCCTCTGAAACCTGGTAAAGTGCGTGAGATAGTTCAAGGACCTTAATGTAAAAGCCGCTGAACTTAGGGTGCGCTTACCGTACCGATCCATGCTCCTAGACTCCTTATTAGGAGGATGGACGGACGTCGAAGCCTCTGCTACATCTTGCTGGGTAGCAGATGCCACCACCAAAGCATCTACAGCCACACCTTTAGTCAGGAACTCTTTTTCCGGGGGTGCTGACAGGAACTTATTAGGACGAGCAGGCACCGGTTCCACAGAGTCTGGGTGTTCCCACCCCGACAGATCAAGTCCAAGAGCTCGTCAAGGGCGGAGACACCCAGGAGGTGGAGGGCTGAGCCCCAAGGCCTTAAGGAACACCGACTCATCAGCAGAAGGGGGTTTGGATTGCCAGCCGCCTCGTTGTTTAAGGGCTTCCAGGATGTCTGCAAAGGAGACATCATCTGAGGACGACTTAGGGGACCCCTCTGCATCATCGAGATCAGTGTCTGATGTAAGAGACTCATCAGGGGAGTCGACGTGCTTCCTCTTGCATGATCTTTTCCTGGGGGGTTCCTCCGAAGAAGCTTCAGAAGGACCTCCAGGAGGGGGGGAAACCCCAGTGGGGGTAACCTCAGGCCCCGGGGCTCCACTGTCTAAGGACAGGGGGACTGCCAAAGACCCAGTCTCGGTATGCAGGGAAGGAGCTGGGGAGACCGTGGAGGTAGCCAAAGATGATTTGGCTAACGCACTCCTCATAGCCCTGAAGGCGGGACCACCAGAATCCTGGGAGAGGGTCCCACCTCCGTGGCCACGACGGTAGACGGCACTCCCGCAGCCGACGCACCGAGAGGAAGGCTTGGGACCGAAAACATCAGTCCCGAAGCATCCCCCCCGGGGCCGACCGAAGAAGTCCGCATACCGAACTCCGACTCAAGAGCCGGAGTTGGAGTAAGGGTCGGGCCCGACCCTAAAACCTCCATCGGTTCCACCAGCACTGGCTCCAACGGTGCCGAGGCTGTTGGAGGAGGAACCATAGTAGCAGGGTGGACCATCGGCTCCGAAGCCAAATGGGCTGGAGCCAAAACTAACTTTTGAAACACCGGAGACTGGAAGAGTCTTAGGAGCACCCTGTCGATGTCCGAATCAGACATCTTGGAGGATCTAGATGACACCGATCGGGTCCGAACCGATTTCTCCATCGGCTCCATAGGACTAGGGGACCGGCTCCGAATGGATTCTATTACTATCGGTTCCGAGGGAGATCTCAAAACAATTTCCCTCGGTGCCGATGAGGACTTCGGCGCCGAAGGGGAAGAGTCTGAGCCGGCAACCCTCATCGGCTCCAATATCAGTGGAGCCGATGAAGGTGACCCGCCTCGATGCCCCAGTCCTCGGCTCCGAAACCAGAGGGTCGAGACTGGAGGCATCGAGGCAGACTGTTCCGCCTCGGCTCCAAGTCCGTGGAGCCGATGGAGAAGCCTGCCTAGGTTTTTTGGCAGTCGGTTCCGACAGACTGGTCGGAGCCGACGCTTTTTTCTTTTTTGAAGGAGAGGAAGAGGAAGATAAAGCCTCCTCGAAGGATGGCTTAATCAACCCTTTTAGAATTAATTTGTTCTTCCTCTCCTGGAGGACTCTTGATGAAAAGGCGTGACACACGCTACATGACTCTTGTAGGTGCTTGGCGCCTAAACAATAAACGCACGAGGAGTGGTCGTCCATTATGGACATTTTATAACCACACCTCACGCACTTTTTAAACCCAGAGGGTCTATGCTCTTTAGACATGCTAACAAACCTCTAAGATTAATAATAATACAGACAAAAACTAGCAAGTTTTAAGTTTAAAAAAATAAAGTTTTTTTTTTTTTTAAACAAACAATTCAGTACTCGTATGCACAAAACACAGAAAAAAGAGGGTCAAGACCCTCTAACTTAAGCAGGTACTTGACACACAAATAAAAACGCTAGTAATAGAAATTAGGGGAAGGCCCCTCTAACTTAAACGGGAAACCTTCCCTTAACGAAAAAACACAAATTCCTCAATAGATTTAGTTAAACACACTCGTACACAACAAATAGCTGTTAAAACAGCTTTTGGGTTCAAAATAAGCAAATTCCTGACAGGAAAAGCCTGAATAAAACAGTACTTAGCCCAGCCAAGTTTGAGACCATGTCCTAGCTTGTAAGCGGTAAACGAGATCTGGGGGATTAGTGGTGGTGCATCCTGGGATAAGAAATAGCTCAGCCAATAAGAGGCCTCGCTCTATAGCATAGCGTGCCGAGTCGGAGCCGAGGGATCGGCTCCGAGCCCATCAGTATTGAATGCAGGTGAGATAGGATCACATAACATCTACTGAACACTACCCACAGCAACCAAAGAACCTCCAAGTAAAACGGTTCTTTACGACTCACACACACTATCCACAACCAGAAAAGGCAAAGAGCTAGCTTAGCTCCAGTAACCAACAAAAACCCTAAGCAAAGCAAAACACAGAAAGGAGGACTAGGTCCTCTAACTCAAACGGGCCTAGCCCACCGGAGCAGTTAGGGATACCAACTACACACACGTAACACACAACAACAAGCAACAATATGAAGATAGCTAAATCTGCAATTTTCTCGAGAGAAAATGAAAAAAAGAAGGTACTTAGCCACAGTCAAGCGAGACCACGTCCTAGCTACACGAGCGGCAAATGAGATCTGGGGTTATGGAGCAGTGCAGCATGGGATACCTGCTTGACCCAGCCAATGAGAGACTTCGAGCTAGTAGAAAAGTTGGCCGAGTCGAAGCCGATATTCGGCTCCGAACTCGCGAGTAAGAATGTAGGCAAGACTGGACTACATAACATCAATAGTTAAAACAATATTCATGAGTTGTAGATTAATTGACATTATCCTTATTAAAATTACCAGCATTCCTCCTGTCAGGACCAGTTGTCCAGTTTTGCATTAAGTTTAATACTTACCAGTAAATATTGCAGAAGGGCTTGCATCTGTGGAATCTTCAAGTATAAACCTCCTGTTATATCACATGCCTGTGAAAATAACCAGCAACAGGCTTTTAACTGTGCAAATACAATAAGCATAAAACTACAAAACTGTAACACTCATGAAAGTAAGCTTTATGCAGAACTGTAATCCTGAACATAGGCTGCATAATCTATGGAAGCTTTTTAACACATAGGCTAGGAGAATTTTACAAATTCATCACTATTCTAATGTCCCAATATTCATTGTTCAATTATTGCAATAGTGAGAAAGATTTTATTTATTTATGTATTTATCTATCCATTGTTGAAAGGATTAGTCTCACTAGGCTAACAGCCTCTTTTCAGGGGGACTACTGGGGGAAATTTGGCCAGGACATCGGGGAACTTTCCCTACTCTTTTCTATAGGTGCCATGGGATCTTTGACATCAACCTGAGCTATCACCAGCTGATGAAGACAGGGCCTTGGGTTAATGCCTCATCTGAAGGTCAGCACACTCGGGAGTGCAGCACCCCTTATGTTGCAGTGCAGTGTCAGTAATCGATACACCTGGTGTGGGGATACAACCCACAGCCTTCCCACCAAAGGAAGGTATGCTACCTGTCATGCTACTGACAATGAAAAAGCGATTCACAGACAGGCAGAAAGGATTGCAATGAGAAAGACCTAATTAATGCTCATTACTGAATCAGAAACTAATACTGTCAGACCTGATCACGCAACTGTTCTCTGTAGGGGTTCATACAATGCATTAGCAAAAGCATCCCTACACACACAAGCACATGCACATACAAGCTCTCCATAACATTCCCACACATACATCCACTCAACAACCCTCCCACACTCAATTCCACACACAGAAACACTCAGCCATACACTCGCATGCACAAACCAACATACACACAGACACACACCCCTAGACTATTGATTCCCTTACTTAACCTTCACCCAGTGTAACCACCCTGGTAGACACTTACACATTTACTGCAGCCTCATTTATGGCCCTAGAGACATGCACACACACACATCCATAGACAATAAAACCCCACCCACCCCCATGCTTTGTTAACTTGCCTGTACTCCCAAGTACAAATAACTGCAAGTACTCCCACAGAATTGAATGGGTGACTGCTATGCTTTTAAGGCAGTCAAACTGTCCGCCTAAAGGACATCTCCAGGAAAGCATGTGGCTAATTTGCATTAGTCACTCACATCAACTGCTGCATTAGCATGCGGCTTCGCCACAAGACCATTCAATCATGTTGAGGCCCCTATGACTGGAAATCCTCAGTGATAGAGCAGTCTCTGAATTCAAAAGGCTCAGTGTAATGTGGAAAACTTTTCAGCTAGGGGTTCTTCATCTTGCTAAGCATTTCTGAATCCCAGGGACAGTATCCAAACTGCCTAATGAGCTGTTCTCCAAATAAAAGTGACTCACTTTTTGAAATATTTACATTTCTCCAAAAGTATTTTAAAAAAATAAGCACTGTACTGTTTTCCTCTTCTAATGAGTAAATTCCTTGGTCCCCTATACTTAAAAAATAATTCTAATTTTTTTTCATCCAACCTGTGGCTGACTTTAGGTCTCACTCAAATACCACCTATGCCTTCATCCATCCCGGTCCTCACCTAATCATGTGACCAACCCTTCTCTGTGGGAATGTTTGCAGGCCAGTATTACAAGAATTCCCAAAACACTAGAACACAAGTGAGGGAGCCAGGTAATATTCATATATTTATACTGCTGCCATGGCCTAGATTTTTGGTTATCCTAGTCACTACCATTGCAAGCTCAAAATCTGACACCGGTGGAGGGACTGCAAAGATTTTAAAGGACATGGACCCTCTTAAGCAATGTCATCCATTTACCCTGATGAGAGAGAGTGCAGCAGTAACCTACATTAACCCACAGCACAACATCTTTTCCAACCCCAAGAGAGGTGAGAAGACGGCCTCCTCATTTCTCTTCCTTCCCCAACTGGTTACTCCAGTGTGCAAGCCACTGGTCAAACACAGGTGGTTTTCTAGACCACAGACAGGCATCCATCTCTACACCACAAAGGCAAAGCTTCCAAATGTTGCCTATTTCTGGTCATTTTATAACTCTAATTCTGGCATTCAGAAGTATCAACTGGTGGCTCACTGATAGACTACACCCTACGTTGACAAAAAGCAATTGGCAGATATGTACAGAGCAGCCTTTGTACTGGTTTTAACTCCCTTCAACCTCACTTAGGGAGAAATGTGGTAGGGCAGTACAATTGTTACACAACACCTGCTCCTTGTAATGGCAGCATTACAATGTTTTTTTGCCTACGGCATACCATGGCCTATAAATCTGGGTGTGACTTAAAAAAAGCTGTAAGAGCTGCCTACACAACTAATTTCATAAAACACTGAGTCAGCATCCTGTAAATAAGCATTATAAATGCCGTATAAATATTTGCAGACCTGGTAGCTGAAAGGAAAGCAGACAGTCTGGCACTATGCATGGAAAACAAAGAATAAAAGTGGTCAGAGGAGCAGTGCCCCTCACCCCGGTTAACCGGCACCATAACAGAACAATGAAGGACATAATGCCCTGCACTGGAGAAGAGAACTGCTGCTATTGGGGCCACAGTGAGAAGCTATACGCTACAACAATACAGCCTGCAGTTTGCCCTAGCACAGTGCAATATCCTTTGTGATAAAGAAAAGAAGAATACTCAATAGCTTTACGCAAACCTGAAGATGTTACACAGCCTTCTGTAAAGCTAAAGATGTTACCTGCTGTACTATGGCACAAGTCCCCTTAATGTTCTACTGTGTAAAATTAAGTGGAGCCAAAAATCTACATTCACCCTTCACAGGAGCAAGACTCATACTTGCCCATGTTCAACATACTGCTGTCCTTGAAATTTAACAGCCTGTTTGGCAGTTAGTACAGAGGACTGAAACCAAGACATGTTAACAATCTGCTTCCTGTGGTCCATATTTGAATTTCTCAGCCTTTATTTGCCTACTGTGCGACCTTCAGCAAGTCACTTACCCAGACAGTGCTTTGGGGCAACTGAGAAATTGGACTAGGCACCTCAGTGGTCTACTACACTACCTGCCTGACTAGTAACTGCTTATGAACATATGAACACAGTGTATCAACAAAATATAATATCAGAGTCAGATGAAAGTACAGTAAAATGTGTTAAGTTAGATCGGCTCACACATTGTCTTTTTTTTTTTTTTTTTTTATAACAACATACTCTGCTTTAACTCTCCCAATTGTGATTTTATCCTGCTCACTCTGGCCCCCATACCATACTAATCCTAGTCATAGTCAAAATCACATACTAATCCTAGTCATAGTCAAAATCACAGTCCTGTCACCCATGTGACTTGCAGTCTAGATACGCCAGAACATTATCAGGTGAGACTCTGTGAGCTCTCCATGACAGAAGCATCCCACGTGGCCAACACAACCTATCAGCTCTCAGGAGTGTTCAGTCAGAAGTCGAGGGATCTCTTGTGATGGTGAGAATGGCCAGCAACAAGTGAACCACAGCCTTAGCAGCCATTTTCTCACACACTGGCTGCTGGCAATAATACAGGATACCTGGTACGATCTATATGCACTACAACAAAGCACCAATGACAGAAAAAAAAAATACTACCCATCCCTTTGTTAACTTAATGGAATCCACCCAAAGGAAGAGTTTGAGGGTTCATCTGATCTTACCAAAGTCTGACTTACAGGACCCAACTTTCCATTCACACAATGCTGCTATATTATCTCACTGGGGCAGCAGTTAGGTAAAATAACTTGATTAAACATTATTTTTGCAGAAGGATATCACCCACCCCCCCAAAAAAAAAAATGGTGATCTCAGCCTTAACACTTCCACTATTTAAAACTACTAGGATGGCAGACCTAGCTAAACTAGACTCCTGCTATAACAAAATAGCTAGGTTTGCCTCAGATGCCCCATAGAGATCACACCACTTTTCATCTTTAAAGCAGCTTAACTGGCTAGAACTTCCCCATCTCTTGCATTACAATCAACTTACTTTTGCTCATAAAATCCTTTACCAACCTGTAAAAAAAACTTTCATGCAAAACCTACTTCTTCCCTACTCTAGTACTAGAACTCTTCGCTCCAATAATAAATTGCTTCTTGAAGTAACTAAAGTCAATAACACAGTAGGTGAGTCACTCTTATCTAACAGCATTTCTAAAACATGGAACTCACTACCAAGCCACATATCTTCCATCTCTTCACTAACTCAGTTTAAGAAAACACTAAGAACTCACCTCCATACTACCTGGCTATGTACCTGCACCCGTCCAGGCTAGCTACCTTTCTTATATTACAATTTCTACTAACCTATTTAAACAATTACTACCCATATGTGGCTGCATCTACTGCTGTGACCTGACTTTTTTTGTTGTATAATGTCTTACACTGTTTTGTAATATTTTTCCCCCGATTTATCTGTATGTATAGTAATTCGAGAGTGACAATTTTTTCAAATTATGTTTTAGTGAGGTATGTTTTACAATCAAATTGTACATGTTATTTGTGGAGCTTCTCCTCAGGCCTCCACTGAAAAAGGACCTGTGTCCAGTGGACTTTCCCGATTATCAAATGTAAAATAAAAATAAATAAATACTACCTCCAAGGTCGTGCCATCTATGAGAAAAGAAAAATATTAATTTCGGTGTTATTACATTTGAGTGCAACAAACTGCATATCTACTACTTTAAATAATGAATCTGAAAATTATGTGATAAATCTATATGAAACTATTGTCTCTCCAATAGCTTTAAGTTTTGAGAAATGCAACCATACCTGTTGTAGAAGTCCAGAATCAGAGTCCAACACACAAGCATCAATCAGAATGTTCTGAAACAAAACCAACCAAAACAAAATAAGGAAAAATGGAAATGACATTAAAAATAGAAAAATAAGACACTGTTTTACTTAATTCTTAGAACACTTCTACTAATCCTATTCTAACAAAATATAAATAAACTAATTAAAAAGAAAATGAGATAGGATTCACGTCAGAAGACTGTTTACAAAAAAAAAAGTATTAATTAATGTTTACTGTCTCCAGACATCTCACTGCTGAACACAACTACATGCCAAGCTCAGGTGACCTTATCATTCCAAATGCAGAGTCTCATTCAAGTTTGTAGTTGAACACCTTTCACAGTCGCCAGAAACAAATCACTCTTGTTTAGACAAATACACCCTGCTCCCCTATGTTCACTCTTGGAAAATACAGAAATAACAAAGAACATAAACCGACTGCAACATAACAAAAACATAAAGTGCTATTTTCTCTGTTAACATCTCCAGATAAAAGGGTTTACTATGAGAGTAGTGGCCCAGTGGAATTCTTTATCTGATGATATGAGGGAAGAAATGAATCTTAAATTTAGCAGTGTAGTACTTAATTACAATGGATTGAAGTCATTTGAATACCTATAAAGCAGTGGACTGTGTGGCTCATTTAATTACTGGCCTGTTGGAACACGACTTCAAAATGAGGCCCAGTGTGGCACAATGCAAATGTTATGACTGACAAACTTCAAAACTACAGACATACTGCTTGGATTTTGCTCTTGTTTTCTCTTACCACTTACACAACCTTATTGCTACGGTACACAGTGCTTCAGGTCATTAAGGCTTCTGCCTAAAGCCCCAGTGCATGGGCTTTAATCCTACCCTCTTATTGCTGTTTATGTGCTTAGGTCAAAGTGGTACAACTGCAGAATGGCTTCACCACTCCAAAGGTGTTGACTGCCACCGCCTCCATCTACGACACTAATTTTTGCTTTATCTGACACTCTGCTACTAATGTCAATATGCATCCCTGCAGAACATTAAACACTACCTTATTCCTCTTCTCTTTAATACACAAACTTCTACATCTGAATTATTAGTTTCTAAGCTTTTTGCTTCCTGCAACATTCCTCAATCTCCAGCTTAGCCTACATTTTCCTTAGCTCAGAATTAATACTGGAAGCCAGATATGCTGCAGATTAGATCTTCTTCTTTCGGCTGCTCCCATTAGGGGTCGCCACAGCACAGATCATGTTTCCATTTCGTCCTGTCCTCTGCATCTCGCTCTGTCACACCAACCACCTGCATGTCCTCTCTCACCATATCCATAAACCTTATCTTAGGCCTTCCGCTTTTCCTTTTACCTGGCAGCTTCATCCTTAGCATCTTTTTCCCAATATACTCTGCATTCCTCCTCAGCACATGACCAAACCAATGTAATCTTGCTTCTCTGGCTTTGTCTCCAAACCTTCCAACCTGAGCTGACCCTCTAATATACTTATTCCTAATCTTGTCCACCCCTGTCACACCCAGTGCAAATCTTAACATCTTTAACTCTGCCACGTCCAGTTCTGACTCCTGCCTTTATGTCACTGACAGTGTCTCCAACCCATATAACATAGCTGGTCTCACCACCCTCTTGTAGACCTTCCCTTTCACTCTTACTTTTCCACCCACTCCATCCTGCCTGTACTCTCTTCTTCACCTCTCTTCCACATTCACCATTACTTTGAACTGTTGATCCTAAGTATTTAAACTCATCCACCTTCGCCACCTCTACTCCATGCATCCTCACCATTCCTCTATCCTCCCTCTCATTCACACACATATACTCTGTCTTAGTCCTGCTGACCTTCATTCCTCTTCTCTCTACAGCATATCTCCACCTCTCCAGGGTCTCCTCCACTTGTTCCCTACTCTCACTACAGATCATAATGTCATCTGCAAACAGCATAGTCCACGGGGACTCCTGTCTGATCTCGTCTGTCACCCTGTCCATCAACACTGCAAATAAGAAAGGGCTCAGAGCTGATGCTGCAGATTAGATATGAGGGGGCAAAGATTCAAGAATGTAGAATGGAAAATGCCTTTTCTTCAATCTCTTTTATGAAAACATTTCTCAGTGACAAGTGTGTATGCATGTTAATCATACCAAGAGATACCAGTTTGCCTGCTACTGCTTATAGAGATTGGCAATGACTCACTGAAGAAGTACCCGTCATGAACATCTGTTATGGCATTCATTTTCTTACCTTCTAGTCTATAACTATGAATACTTATGTAATGAAGATGTCTATTTCCTCTCCTATAACATACACTATTACCATATGAAACAAGTATACTTAAAGTGCTATATTTTTTTCCTAGGTTGCTAGGAAAAAAGGCCTTATGGAATCAGCCAACTTACCTGATTATTAGAGAAAACAGGCACTTGGTTCTTTGCAGGTTTAACAATTTAACAAACACGCTAATAAGGTTAAACAACACTCAGAACTAAACAGAAAGCATTACAGGAATTGTACTTCAAAGCTTTAGTGGTATACAGGGCAGCTGCTTCTTACTTTTGGGCTTAGGGAGAACTTATTTAAGATAGGGCAATATCCTTCAGAAAGCCCACCACCACACACACACAATTAATAAATGCCTTGCCAAATCTGAGTGACAATATAATAGTTCTAGTTTTTAAATACGACTTGCATGGTAATTTAAACAATGCAAAAAAAAGCCAATTTCCATCACCAAAGTACCAGTAAAAGGAAATTCTGTTAGTGTTTAAAAAGAATACTTCAGCTCCCTACAAAATGAACACTGTCCCTCCTTCAAAGAAAGGTTTTCACAAAAAAAAAAAAGGTACTAAACATATAAAGTTCCTAATAGCTTCATTTTAGAGAGTAGCTCAGAAATGAGGAGGCATTTTATAACTCAATCTACGTAAAAAAACAGAAGTTATGTACTCACCATAATGTTCCATCTTTGTTGTATATCTTCATTCATCCATGACAGATGGGTTTGGTTCTGATATCAGAACCGACCCGGCCATTAGTACAGCAAATGCCAGCCTAAAACTCTCAAGCTTCAGCTGTACCCAGAATCCTGTTTCAATTACCTCAGATTGAGTTTGCAGTAAAAATATAGAAACATACAAACTATATACATACAAGTGTGTGTGTGTGTGTGTGTGTGTGTGTGTGTGTGTGTGTGTGTGTGTGTGTGTGTATAGGCGTCTACTTCACATGACTGAAAACTCAAAATACTGAATTTCATTTGACTGAGACCACAATACGTAACTTTCAAAATACGAAAACTCATTTGACTGAGTCTCATTATACTGAAAGCTTACAATGTTGAATTTCAAAATACTAAATTTTACGCCAAAGACATGCATACTTGCAACACCAACAACTAACTCTTTCCAAATAAAAACTACTTACTTACCCTCTTAACAGAAACCGGATGATATAAAATCAAACTAGGTAGGGGGCTGTGCCCCCATACCCCCAAACTATACATACTAACTTCAGGATTGCACAACAGTTGGGAAAAGGGAATACACATTTTACTTGTCTTACAGTATTGTACACACTGCCACTACTGCTGGGACTGCATGACATCTGCCATATAACTTTAGATACTTCCCATAAAAATGGAGAGAGACATACCCACATTTAGAAGCACAACATCACTACTTTCTACGCTACTCTCAGTATTCTGACAATCGGCACTTTAAGTTACAGTAATGTTTTTTTTTTTATTGCAAGCAAGTCACAGGTAAAAGGAAACGCACATCAGGTCTATGGTTTAAAGTTCAGTATTTTGAAATTCAACATTGTAAGCTTTCAGTATAATGAAACTCAGTCAAATGAGTTCTCAGTATTTTGAAATTTAGGTATTGTGGTCTCAGTCAAATTAAATTCAGTATTTTGAGTTTTCAGTCATGTGAAGTAGGCCCATATATAGATATACGTATAAAGTTGTGTGCAAGGTAAGACAGATGCCTTATATACCGTGTTTAGGTAAAATTTATAAGGATTCAAATGAATCAGTACACTCCGCCAAGAGGTCAGGGGATGGAGGGTGGGAAGTCAAGGATGAATGAAAATATACCACACTGAACATTATGGTGAGTACATAGCTTCTTTACCTGATGTTGTCCATCTTCATTCCATCCTTGACAAGTAGGACAAAGTCCCCAGCTACCTAAAAACTTGGGTGGCATTATGGAAGAATGTTCCTGAGCACCATTGTGCTAAAGAACAATCTTCCCCTCGAGACCAGATCCAACTTGTAATGAGTAATAAAGGTATGGGGAGTAGGCCAAGTAGCTGCTGCACATATATCATCCACAGAAGCTCTGGCTTGAAAGACAGCTGAAGTTGCTGAAGACCTTGTTGAATAAGCCTTGACTGGTTTTATCAAAGTCAAATTATTCTTATCATAGGTGGATGAAATGCAGTCTTTCAACCATTTCAAAACAGTCGTCTTGCTGACTGCCTTGCCCAATTTTGATCTACAGAAAGAGACAGATAATTGATTAGATTGTCTTATGCTTTTTGTTCTATGAAAATAGAATCATAATTGTCTATATACATCTAGTAAATGCAAGGTGTACTATCCTTTGTTAGAATAGTTAGGGAAGAAAACTGGCAAATTAATTGTCTGGTTAATCTTTGTTTCTGAGACAACCCCGAATAAGAAGGAGGGGTTGGATTCGCAAGGATACCCTAATGCTTATGGAAAATAAGGTAAGGAGGTTCAGATGATAAAGCTTGGATCTCTGAAATCCTTCTGGCAGTGGTAATGGCGACCAAGAACAGTGTCTTCTACGATAAACATTTTATGTCATATTCTGCAGAGGGTTTGAAGGGAGGATGTATCACAGCCTGCAAAATTAAGTTCAAGTCCCACGGAGGTGTTGGGTGTTTGTATGGGGGTTTTAGCAGAAGAGTACCTCTTAGGAAGGATTTACAAAAGTCTATGAGAGGCTAAGAATCGTTCATCCAAACCATTATGGAAATTTGAAATAGCAGCTAACTGAACTTTGAAAGTGGAAGGAGAAGCTCCCTTATTAAACAGATTAACTAACAATTCTGGAACTTGCTCTATGGATGCTGAAAAAGGATCTACTGGGTTTTTGAAGACCCAAATGGTAAATCTTTTCCATTTACTTGTGTAAAGCTTTCGAGTGGAAGGTTTGTGAGCAGACAAGAGGATTTGTCGTACTGCAGAAGAAATATTTGGACGCCTGACAATTAATGGAACTGGAGGAGCCATGCAGTCAGCTTGAGGTTAAGGAAGTTTGGGTGAACAAGACCATTTGGATGGGATAGAAGATCTCTGGCTCAAGAATCCATGGCTGTTGAATTAGGTAAGGCCAAAGAAACAGGAACCAAATTTGTCAAGGCCAAAAGGGGGCAATGAGGATTACATTGCTTTTCAACCTGGAAGCTTTCTGCAAGAATTTGGGAATTACAGGTATTGGAGGAAAGGCATATAGAAAACCAGGGGGCCAGTCATAGAGATGAGCGTCTCTGGGTGAATTTCCTGGAGGGGGAATCAGAGCAAAGTAGTTGCTCCATTGGTTGTTTGGGAGAGAAGCAAAAAGACTGCAACACGGTCGACCACAAAAGCAGATCATCTTCACCACTTTTTGATTGACAGACCACTCATGAGGCTGAAGAATGTATCTGCTCAGCTTGTTTGCAATCATGGTGGATCTTCCCAGAATGTGCGTTGCTACTAGAAAGCATTTGGAAGCAATCGCTCACTGCCACACTCTGAGGGCTTCTCAATAAAGGGGGGTAAGATCTGGTTCCTCCTTGTTAGTTGATGTACCAAACCACTGACATACTGTCCGTTTGGATTGCAGTCGTCCCTAGAGGAAGAACTTTTTGAAATGCTTACAACATAAAGCACTGCTCTTATCTACAGGACATTGCTGTGCTGTGTAAACTGGCCTCTACTCGGGACCAAGTGCTTGGATCATCTTGCCCAGAAAATGCCCCCCCATGGGAGGCATCTGTGGTCACTATGGCTGAGGGTTCCGGAAAGACAAAGGGGCGACCCTGAAGAACTTGATCAGACTGTATCCACCAAAGATGTCCCTTTTTGCAACAGTTGGTGATCAGAAATTGATGTGACAACGGGTGATGAAGGATGGACCACTGGGAGGCTAGCATCTATTGCACAATTCTCATGTGTAATCTGGCTAGCGGTACTAAGATTATGGAAGCTGCCACAGAGCCTAGGACTTGTAGGACTAAATGTGCTGGAGCCTTCTTTCTAGCAAGTAATGGCTGTATCTGATTCAGAAGTCTTTGATATCTCTCTGGAGGAAGAAAAGCTCTCGATGTCTGAGTATTTAACAATGCTCTTATGAATTTCCAAAGTTAGTGTTGGGGTTAAGTGTGACTTTTGTAAATTTACTGTAATCCCCAGATGGGAACAGATATTGAGAGTGCAGTCCCTGGCTAATTCCAACTGATGTTTGATAGAAGCGGTTATGAGTCAGTCGTGCAAGTACTGAAACACTTGGAAATCTTGCAGTCTCAAGTGAGTTGCAACGACTGCCATGCATTTGGTGAACACCCTGGGGGCTGTGGTGAGTTCAAAGGGCAGTGCTCTGAATTGGTAATGACTGGCTCCCAGCCGAAAGCAAAGAAACCTTCTGGAGCGCTTGTCCATTTTTATGTGGTAACACGTATCTTGAAGGTCTACAGAGCATATCCAGTCATCTTTCTTTAGAAAGGTAAGGATAGACTATACCGTGATCATCCAGAACTTTGTTTGTCGAACTGATTTGTTCAGTACGCTGAGATCCAGTATTGGTCTCCGATCCCTGTCTTTTTTGGCACTAAAAAGTATCTTGAGTAAGTTCCGGATCCTTCTTGGTCTGGTGGGACTTGCTGGGTGACTTGTCCAGAAGTTTTTCAATTTCTTGTACTACTGATGCTTAATCCCTTTGATTGGGTGGAACATCGGGGATTTTCTTGTAAACTGGGGGAGGATGATAAAAGGGAATGTTCCAGCCTCTGGATACAACCTGTTGCACCCAGGAATCTGTTATGTTTAGCCAGGAGTTTAGGTGCAAGGATAAGTGTCCCCCAACTGCCTCCACAGGAAGACAATTGGGCCTCCATTCAGGAATGCTGAAAGGGCTTACCTGGGAAGGAATCCCTGAAGCCCTAGTTTCGTGAACCACCTCTGCCACAAGGGTAGCGTCTTCTGTTTTGGATCCCCCCTCTGCTCCCAGCGGAACTCCCTCCACGTGTGTCCTGGAAAGGCCCTTGGGATTTTTTGAACCACATTTTTCCACCACTCCTCTAATTCCTAGAAAAGGACCTTTGGGGGGTGTGTGGAAAAATGTATGCCCACAGCAGAAAGGGTCTTACCATCTTCTCACACCTGGATAAAGTCTCTTTCACATTTAGGCCAAACAAGGATGTGAAAAGGAGCCTTGATGAAAGAAGACTTGAATGGTTCTGCAAACTCTCAAATCTGCATCCAGGCATGTCTCCTAATGGTTACGCCTGAACCTGCCACTCTGGATGCCTCTTCAGCTATATCAGCAATCATCCTCATGGACGAGGAGTTGGACACAGACTCCAGGGTGGCCAACTGAGAAGCAACTTTCTGTTGTACTTTCTTAGCCACAGCTCCAGACAGGGTATCCAATAACTCCTTGATCAATTCCCATTGGAGCTTGGTGAAATGTGCCAAGTAGTTCAAGGACCTTATAGTGAAGGTCGATGAAGCACAGACCCACTGCCCAAATCTGTCCATAGCCCGGTATTCTCTATTGGGCAGATGAACGGAGGAACTTTCCTCAGCCAGTTCCGTTTTGGTGGCTGTAGCAACGAACTGCGAGACCCTTGACTCAAAACCATCTGTGGCTGCAGACAGCATCTTGTCTGGGGATGCACACGACACAATCAGAGGCTTTTCATGCCCGTTGTGAAATCATCTGAATGAGATTATCAGTGGGTGGCATCACCCAAGAGGAAGATGGGCGGGTACCGAAAGCCTGCAGGTAAACAGACTCCTCACAGGAAGGGTTTTCGGACTTCCAGTTATCCCTGTGTTTAAGGATTTCCAAGATGCATAAAAGGAGACACTGTCAAGGGGTGACCATGGGGACCACTCCCCCTCATCAAAATCTGTATCTTCAGTGACAGATTCCTGAGGGGAATCCAAGTGCTTCCTCTTGCACTTTTTTGTGGGGGACCTCCTCAGGGGAATAGTCTGGGGAGGTATCAGAGGATGAGAGAACCTGTGGCTGTGAAGCCTGAGGTTTTGGCACCTGCTGTTGCAGTGGAGAGGATGGAGGAAAATCAGGGGTGGAGAAGGTGACCTGTTCCGATGGGGTATATGCCAACTGTATTTCTGTAAGAGAAAGTACTCTCTGCATAGCCTCGAAGGCCAGTCCCCCTGAAGAGAGAAGGGAGCCCAGAACAGAGACAGACTGACTCAGAATCGGGGTCACCTCCCTCTCCAAAGAACCAATCCTTGACACCAAAGCTGAAGTGGAGCTCATTCCAAAAAACCTGGAGTCGAGACCTGCACCCCAGAACCAGGAGGGAAGCCATGGCTTCAAGAGGTCTCCAGTTCTGATATAACCAAAGAGCTCAAGGTGATAGCCTGCTCCACAGAAGTGAACAACTCCGGAGACAACCCAGTAGGTGCCAGGGGACCCAGAAAAGAGGACTATAAAGCCTCAGAGGAAGTTAAAGGAGGAGTCATAAATGAAGTAAAGGATGCCTCGGTACCAAAACAAGAAGGAACAGGTGCCGAAGATGGACTGGTAAGCCCTCTAGACCACAAAATTTTGTTCACCAGCCTCTCCACGTCGAGTTTTGACAGTCTTCTGTTTGAGTGGAATGAAGAGGAAGGAGACTTGGGCCTCTTAAGAAATACTTCAGGTAATTCTCCAGCAAAGGGATCTATGGAGAGTGAATAAGTCGTTCTCGGTAGATGAAATAAAGTCACATCCTGAGACGAAGTCTTCGAGAAGGAGGAAGGACTCGAAGTTTTAGCTGGAACAGAAACTGAGGTTTTCCACACCACGGTGTCAGAAGCAGAGGCCTTCGGTTCCAACGAACCTGTAGGAACCAAAGTCTTCAACTTTTTTGTCTTCGGATCTGATGATGAGGTCGGAACTGAATGGCTTCTCTTTTTCATTTTGTCAATGGAGGACGAAGAAGAAGAAGAAGACGCAGAACAAACATCAGTTTTGGCTTTGTCTCTAGTAGATAAGGCTTCCCCAAAGGCAGACGGCAGAAGATCCTTCAAGTACAACTTATTACTCCACTCAACTAATGCCCTATGACAAAAAGCATGAGGTATGCTGCAGTCTTCTTGGAGATGGACAGGGCCAAGGCAATAAACGCATAAGGCATGAAAATCCGAGGACGGGATCTTATGGCCACACGTCTGGCATTTTTTTAAACCAGAAAGGGTCGTATCCTCATCAGTCATGGTAATGGGAAAAGAAAAGAAAGGAAAACAAGACTTTTTCTTTTTTAAAGTTGTCCATCAATAATGACTGAGACAAACTTGTACGGACAGAGAAAGAGTAAAACGGAGTGAAGGGCAGAGAGGAAAACTATCAACTGTGAAAGTCACAGTACAGAAAGTGTATAGACAGGGTAGAAGGATAGAAATATATCAGCAATGATATAGAAAATACCCAAAGAGTAGAGAAATGGAGAAACATGTAAAGGTTATAACAGAAATTGACCTAAATGAAGGAAAGCTTGAGAGTCTCAGCTAAACGTGACCGTTTCTGAAAAGCGACAAACGAGATCTGAGGTAACAGAGAGAGGGATTCTGGGTAGAGCTAAAGCTCAAGAGTTTTTGGCTGGCGCGAGTTGTACTAACAGCCGAGTCGGTTCAGATACTGAAACCAAACCCATCTGTCAAGGACAGAATGAAGATAGACAACATCAGTTCAAAGAGCTATACTTTATAATCATGTTAAGTATGACATATTTAAAGATATAGTGATGAGCATAGGGGTGTGACTGCAAAAAAGTTGACATTTTCCCTTCTAGTGATGGCTGAAGGGCTGCTTCTGCTAAACACTTGTGGAAACAAAGGTGGTGTTTACAATTCACTGATGAATTCTAAAACATGCATCAATGTTGCTGTGGCCCTGGAAAAGAATATGGGCTGAATAGATGCACATAAGGTGTTACATGACAGGATAATGTTAGAATGATAGATTAGTCTTTTTGCAGTATTCAGATACAAGAAAAAAAAAACACAAGAGAACTACTGCTTCAGCAAGAGAATAAGTATAATTTGGGACTACTAAGAAAGTGTAGATGCTGATGCTAGCCTCTAGTTTGTAACAGATACTTGCAGACACAGCAAAGTGGCACTAGAACAAGTACAATGTAGAACTATGAAGAAAATGTAGATACTGATGTCAGATGTCTGTGTACAATGGGTATCTGTATAACAATGAACAAAATGCTATACCCACTTATTGATTTCATAAGGAAATCAACAAGTAAGGCTATGGCAGCACTGACATCACCACCTTACCAATCCTTTTCAGTGACATGAATAAATACGCAGTACCTTGCTTCTGTTCTGTATGTTGTATAGCTTATCCGTTTAGAAACAAGTGATGATGTGGTTTCTCCACAGCAGTAGAGTGCTTGTTTAATGTAGGTTTACTCGTTAGCGTTGCTTTACTGTACTATGTTTTACTACTGTAACCTACTTTGTTTTTTTTTTTATTTGATTTTGCACTGCTTAGTTTATGGGTAGTATTATGCCTGGTACCTCTTATTGTTTTTGCTGTATTACTACAACCAGGCTGTGACTGAAAAGTTCAATGATCTAATTTAACAAAATGTTGCAATATTCTTTTCATGTGATAGAGCTATCACCTTCATGGGGAAGAAAAGCAGGGTCAGTTACCATCCCCAACTATATCTTCTTTTTAATTTTACAGACCACGGATGCCGCGGTGGTGCAACGGTAGCAATGTTGCCTCATAGCAAGAGGTTCTCCCGTTCGATTCTCGGCTGGAGTGCAGTGAGTGCCTTCTGTGTGGAGTCTGCATGCCCTCCCCGCAGTTGGGTGGCATTCGAAAGACATGCGTAAATGGGCGTGCCTTCATTGAAGGTTCGACATTGAGCTGGCACCTCAGCATTCGTGAAAATCTACTGCCAATCATTAGCAGACCGGAGTTCTGCTGTGGCGACCCCTAACCGGGAAAAGCCGAAAGACAAACAACAACTCTCTCCCAGTACAGATACAAAGAGGTCAACAAAAGGGACATGCGTAGGTCTCAATTACAGTAAAAACACTGAGCTCACAAGATTATATTAGTTCTTTACGTAATTAGCAGAACCAGAATGGATAGGTACACCTGAGGCAACCATTTCTTCATTTTCACTGCTGAGGTGAAATCTGCTTTACACATTACATCCAGTCCTGGTTTGCAGAGTCTTCCTTTTACCTGTTTCTGAGCAGCAAATATTGTGTTCATAAAATGCATGTACTGCAGAGCACTGTCTTCTGATGCCTTAATAACCTGGAATGAGAAAACATAAAGGTTGTGTGTTCTGTCAGGTTATTACTTTTCCTGAATTAAACAGGTATAGCACTGCAACTCCTTTCACTACATTAAGATCATGTAAAAAGGACTTTACCAAAATCCGAGACTTTATGTCTTGCCCAGCTGTGCACACAGGAAAAGAAAAAAAAAAGTATTATTACATTACATTATTCCCACAGCCATGTTTACAAAATGCCTTGCTATATTCATTAGTTAGAAACAGACAATGTTTTAAAAGACATATGGTACTAAATAAGCAAGATGTAGAGCAAAGCCAAGCAAAAAAAGTGTTTGTATGTGTGTGTATCATATATGTATGTATGTATGTATAATACACACACACACACACACACACACATATATACATATATATATATATATATATATATATATATATATATATATATATATATATATATATATACACACATATATATGGATGCATGCATGCATGTCTGCATCGGGTAAAATGATACATGGACCCATCTTCAGGTCTGACCCAAGATATCTAAATGGTTTGTTATAAAGTGAAATCAACCAGTGGGAGCACAAAAATATACCCACAACAACTGCAATGCTTTTTTAAACTAGTAATCAGAACTTTAAATGCCTTGCAAAATATGCACTGCTTAATTGCTACAGCTATCCTGCGAAGAATATCTACAATGCAATGTGATAGAGCATGATGCAAACAAAACATATGTAATTACTATAACAGTAGACCTGGAAAATGAGGTCCAGATTCATTAATCAGCAGGATTGAAACAGTAGGTTTTCAGTAAACTCAGCTGAAACACCCCTAAACTACCACGTACCCATAAAACTCTGTGCTCTAGCTTCCTCTCTAGATTTCTGGTCTACTACAAAATGAACCACAACAATAATCTTACACAACAAAGACTAAACATCAAATATAACTAAGTACCCTCTATGCAAGGCCAAGAGACAGATCGTGAAGTCCATGTTTGTTAGCATACCAGCCATCATTGTTATGGTACATACTTAACTTTAATATCTGGGATTAGAAGGTTCATCCTTGTTAATCAGTAGGGCACAGTCCTAAACAAGTCCTCCTAGCTGTCCTTTAGAAAGCACACTTTGATTGACTGAAGCTCTAAAACAAGACTGAGATCTATAGATTTCATCCACCTTTTAGTGTGTTGCAAAAGTAATCAGAGAAGCCAAGGTTATCCAGGAATGCATTTCTCAAGAGACTCGAGAGGTAGCAACTGCTCTGGCTACTGTGCCTCCTACCCACTCAGACAATCTTTCGTTGAATCTTTTGTAGCAAAATTTGATGCAATCTAAGTCACCTGGACAAAATGACCCTGGATACTTTAGAGCCCATTATACAATTACCCCCCCCCCCATTAATATTCAAAAACATTCACGCTGATTGGTCAGCGTGTACGTTGTAAATCAGTAATGGAAAAAGGTCCGGTCGCCCGGACTTTTTCCATTACTATAACTCTTTTTTTACAGCAACGGAGAACGCAAGATCTCCGTTGCTTCTATCTCGCTATGTTAAACTCCTTTAACAAAGCGAGACACTTTGTAAAAAGCAACAGAGATTCTCCGTTGCTTTTTTTTAAAGCTGTCTCGCTATGTTAAACTCCTTTAACATAGCGAAACAGTTTGTAAAAAGCAACGGAGATCTTGCTTTCTCCATTGCTTTTGCCCACAGCTCTGATGTACTGCGTAGACATACGCATGAGCAGTACATCAGAACTGCCGCAGAATACCAGACAGCTGCGGAAGGGCCACAAGGAGGCATTATACAATGCCATTATTTAAGAAAAGTAATTATTTTTTTTCTTAAATAATGTCATTATAATAACAACAAGCCTGGGTGTGGGTAATGCTGGATTTACCCATGGTTGGCTTTGTTTGACCACTCGGGCTTCGCCCTCGTGACCAAACCACACCAACCGTGGGTAAATCCAGCATTACCCACACCCAGGTGTGGGTTATTGATATACTACATGGAAGCAAAAAAAGTAACAGGAAAATCCTTCCTTACAAATTTAGTTCCGTCTATACATTATCTAAGCAGCATGTATATCTCCATACAGTGTAGCAAGTACCCACCTTTATTAAAAAGGACGTGATAAACAAAGAAACTAATTCAATGACTCGTGTCTCTGTGGTTACCTTACCTATGAAAGAAGGTCTTATTCATAATTACATCACCCTTGTAGGGAAAAAAAAAAGGTAAATGACATTTACTCACAAAGCCAGTAACTCAGGAATTCTTCAGGCAACGATAACAGCTACTGGAAAGAGAATCTTACAGGACAAGTACTTTAAATCTACTTTAGAAGCTGAGCCAAAAACAGGCAAACTAACTATTCAAGCATAAAGCACAAATCCCAAATCCCATGGAAGAACAGGGTCTTTGAACACTGGCATAATCTAGAACAAAACCCTGAGAAAGGCTTTACAGACTTTTAAAGGAGCAAGCAAAGAGTCCTTGAATTCTTGGAGAAATCCAGAAATGGCAGCAAAATGAGATGGAATAAGAATGTGCCAAAGATTTGGAAGTGGTAATCTAAAATACCTGGCACAGGAGATGAAAAGGAGCTAGCCCCTTAGAAGTAGCCCAATTGAAAAATTGCATCCACTTGCTCTTGTATATTTCTCTGGCATGCAGTCTCTGGACAGACATGAGGAAAGTACAGTTTTGTACCTACCATAAATGTAGATGTCCGATAGGTATGCATCTGCAGTCATCACATATGGGTTGTCCTGCCTCAGGCAGCCCTTCGGTCGGCTGGATTCCAAAGTCTGGGTCTGGCTTCGGCTGATGTCGCACTTTCCCCGATGTCAGAGCGTCTGGGGTATAAAAGCATCAGCCGACACCATCTTCCTCAGCTTTTCTTGCCCCAGATGCCAGGTGCCCTCTAGGAAGGCTAAATTTGGAGGAATGCAATAAAATTCCAAACATTTGCAAAAATATATATACATGTATATACAAACAAATACACCATAATAGATTCCCCCAGCTAGCTAATAGAGGGGTAAGCACCCTAGGAGTACCACAGAGGGGAAGGAGGGAGGGTAAACCTGACTGCAGATGCATACCTATCGGACATTTACATTTATGGTAGGTACAAAACTGTACTATGTCCTTCAAGGATGCATCTGCAGTCATCACATATGGGTAGAATACCATAGCCAATCTGGGGGTGGAGGTACTAAGTACAGGATGGTGTAGTTAGGATACCCTGCAGGACTGCCGTAGCAAAACCTGCTCTGGATCTGGAATATAAAGGTAAATTGTAATGCTTGGCAAATGTATGCACGGAGCTCCACGTAGCAGCTTCTAAAATGTCCTTGGTAGCCACCCCTCTTAGGAAGGCTGTGGTGGTGGCTGTGGCTCTCGTGGAATGAGGTCTAATGTTAGCAGGCACAGTTTTTCCATGAAAGGAGTAACAAAAACGAATGCCATTCCCTATCCATTTTGAAATTGTCTGTTTGGAAATTGCTTTTCCTTGTACCCCAGCAGCATATGCTACAAACAACTGGTCAGTCTTTCTGTAACTCTTAGTTCTGTCCAAGTAGTAGCGCAATTGTCTGTGTATGTCCAGGGTGTGCAGAAGTCTCTCCCCTTTATTTTGTGGTTGTGGGAAGAATGTAGGCAAGTGAATAGCTTGGGGTTCAAAGATACCCTGGATACCACCTTTGGCATAAATGTAGGATTGGTCCTCAAAGAGACTCTGTCCTGATGAAAGATAAGAAATGGCTGCACTGCCATTAAAGCTTGTAACTCAGATACTCTTCTTGCTGAGGTTATGGCCAGAAGGAAGGCAGTTTTCCAAGACAAAAACTGTAGATCTGCCGATGCTGCTGGTTCAAAGGGAGGAAGTGTTAGCTTTTCCAACACGAAATTAAGGTCCCAAGTAGGTAGAGGTGGTTTCCTTGGAGGTTTGATGTTTTTGATTCCTCTTAGAAACTGTCTTAGGAGAGGATGAGAGAAGACAGGTGGATTAACATTGTATTCTGCTGAGACTGCTGAGGCATGTATCTTAATGGAAGAGTAAGACAGGCCATTGTGGAACAATTCTGCCAAATATTCCAGTATATGTGCCATGTTCATCACTGTCACATCTAGGCCCTTTGTTGTGTTCCAGGTGTGAAATCTTTTTCATTTTGCTGAGTATGCCTTCCTTGTGGAAGGCCGACGAGCTTCCATAATAATATCCTTCACTCTCTGGGATAGGTTATCCTGAGGAGTAGTCATGGTATTCTCCAGGCAGTTAGCTGCAAGGTTTTCAGGTTGGAGTGCAGAGTCCTGAAATTGTGCTGCGTCAGTAGGAGTGGCCATAGGGGGAGAGGCCATGGTTTCGTCTGTGACATGCTCTTTAACAGTGGGTACAGTGCTGTCTTGGCCAGTTTGGAGCTATCAATATCACCCTGGGCTGCTCTGTCCTGATCTTCAGTAGGACCTTGGTCATTAATGGGAGAGGTGGGAAAGCATACACTGTTAGAGCTTTCCAGCTGAAAGAGAGAGCGTCCACTTTCCATGCTTGTGGGTGGTATGTCCTTGAGCAGAATTTCCTCAGTTGATGATTGTGGGGGGAAGCGAACAGATCTATTTCCGGGCTTCCCCATGATTGTGTGATGAGTGAGAAGATGTCCGGGTGCAGCATCCATTCGTGTGCATCCATGGTAGTTCTGCTTAAGCTGTCTGCCAGAATATTGTCTTTCCCTGGCATGAACTGGGACTGTAGCTGTATGTTGAGTGTCAAAGCAAGTTCCCATAGATTCACTGTCAGTCTGCAAAGAGGGTAGGAATGGGTGCCTCCTTGCTTGTTTATGTACCACATAACTGTGGTGTTGTTGGTCCTTATGAGCAGGTGGCCTTGCTGAAGGAAAGGTTTGAAGGCCTCGATTGCGTGTATCACTGCCAGCATTTCCTTTTGGTTTATGTGCATGCGCAGCTCTCTTTGTGACCATAGCCCTTGGATACATCTGCCCTCCATGTGTGCTCCCCAACCTTGGTCTGAAGCGTCCGTGGTGATGGTTTGGTTGGCTCTTGGCTTGCTGAAGGGCAACCCGCTGTTCGACTGGCAGGCTTGAGCCCACCACAGAAATTCCTTTTGTAGGCAAGGAATGAGTGGGATCAGAGTTTCTAAGCTGTGACTGTGCTGTGTCCATAAACTTCTTAGGTACCATTGTAATTTTCTCATATGCAGTCTTGCTTGCGGAATCAGAAGAATGCAAGATGCCATGTAACCCAGGGCCTGCAGGATTTTCCTTGCAGTCAGCTGAGTTTGTCTTGTCAGATTCTTGAAGTAATCTGGTAGTTGTTTCTGTTTTTCTTCTGTAAGAAAGGCCATTTGGGTGGTTGTGTCTAGATCCGCACCCAAAAAGGTTATTCTTTGGGATGGAACCAGTCTTGATTTGTGGATGTTGACTGTATATCCCAAGGCCTGTAGCAGGTGGATGGCATAGTCCAAGTCCTTTAACAAAGTTTGCTTGCTGTCCACTTGTATAAGGCAGTCGTCCAGATATGGGTAGATTTGAATCCCCTGAAGTCTGCAGTGTGCAATTACTGATGCCAGGCATTTCGTGAATACTCTGGGCGCAGTAGATAAGCCAAAGGGTAATGCTGAGAATTGATAATGCTCTGACCCTGCAAGAAATCTGAGGTGTCTTCTGCAGCTTTGTCGAATAGGGACATGCAGGTATGCCTCCTTGAGGTCCAGAGTTACCAGCCAAGACCCCTTGCCCAGCATGGGAAGGAGTTGCTGTAGAGTCAGCATTTTGAATTTTGGCACAATGAGGTAAGTATTCAGTGCGGACAAGTCGAGAATAGGCCTCCATTGATTTTCTTTTCTTGGAACAAGGAATAATCTGGAGTAAAATCCTTGGCCTTGTTCTGAAAGAGGTACCTTTTCTATGGCTTTCATTTGCATTAAGTTGGTAATTTGCTTCAAAGCCTCTGCCCTCTGATTTGGTGGCAGGTCTGGCATGCCTCTCCTTTTTGGCAATGAGTGGAAATGGAACCTGTATCCTTGGTCTATTATTTGCAGTGTCCATGTGTCCCTTGTAATGCTGTGCCAATTTTTTGAGAATAAAGAAAGCTTTCCGCCCAAAGGTGCTTCTAATTGAGCCCTGGTCGGAGTCAAAATAAAGTCATTGAGTCTGTCCTGGTGTAGCAGTTGTAGTTCCTGCACTACCTCTCTGGTTGGGAGGCTGCCACTGACGGCCTCTGTAGGAGCCTCTAGCTTGCCCTCTACCTCTGGCACGCCTATTCCTGCCTCTCTGAGATCTGTCTGAGTCCGGAAAGGACCAATTCTTAGTAGGCCAATTTCTGCTGAATCTCGGTGGTTGGACTTGCAGAAAGTCTTTGACTGTTTGCACAGATTTTGCCTTTTCTTCAAATTTCTTTAAAACCTCTTGAGCCGTGGAACCAAATACTTTTTGCATTTCCATAGGAGCATCCAAAAGCTTAGCTTTAACATGGTCTGGCAGAGATTGTTCTTTCAGCCAGGCATGCCTGCGTATAACTGCACCTGTCATAGCTGACCTACATGAAGCTTCCAATGCATCATAACCACACTGCAAGAAATGGTTACTAACCTGCTGGGAGTTATGCACCAGATCCTGAAGGGATTTGCGATCAAGGGGTTCAGAAGAGGACAGTTTCTTATGCAATTCATCTAACAAATACTCTTGGTACTGTATCATATGAAATTGACAATTTAATGCCCTCATGGAAAGAGTTGCAGAAATATACACTTTCTTACCCCATCTCTCTAATGCTCTGGACTCCCTTTCAGAAGGTAGAGGATTTTTAGCAGTGGCAGCTGCAACCCCTTTTGGGCCCTGGAAAATAGTTTCTGGATCAGCAGAGTGGGCCTTGTACAGGTGTAGATGTGAGTCCGGGACCCTGTAGTACCTATCAGGTTTGGCAGGAGCCGGAGGGAGAGAGTCAGGGGCAGTACTAGCATCAGAGTACACATCATCAATGACATTCAAAACAGAAGGTATAGCTAAAGGCCTATGCTGAGGTAAATGTAAAAAGGTCCTTAATCTCTTTCTGGAATCAGAGAATTCCTGACCCTGCCATTGAAAATGTTCTCTCATAGAGTGTAATGTCTCTCCAAAGGAAAACTCTTCAGGAGGGGAGGCCGAGGGAATAGATTCTTCAGCATCAGAATCCTCGTAGGCCGAATAAGCCTCCTCCTGGTGGTCTGACAGAGCAGAGCCATCAGTGGACTCATCTGAGGACTGGGGGTCAGCGGGCTCAACCCTGGGCCTTTTGTCTGGAGGTGGATGAGAGCCCCTGTCCGGATGAGGTTGGGAACCTCTAATTAAAGAAATCAGATCCTCTGCTAGGCTAAGAATCTGAGAGCCAGTAGAAGGTCTCTGAGAGGAAACCTTGGGAGGCAAAGCTTTAGTAAGTTTAGCAGCTTTAGCCCTAGAGAAAGCCTTAATGGACATGGAAGCAGGGGGTCTGGCTGCACCACGTGCAGGAGTAGACTTATCTAAAGGAATGGTGTCAGAAGGATCCTGGACACAGGTTTCAGTAGGTAATTCAATAACCGACTCGGCCGGGGCCTCGGGGGCCGAGGTAGTCGGTTGTGCGGTTTCGGTAATAGGAAGTAGTAAGGACTCGGTTTCAGCCGAGACCGAGACACTCGCGGTAGGCCTGACCGTGGTTTCAACCGAAACCGCGGTCCACGTGTGTCGGTCCTTGTCCTTCCGTTTTTTAACTAAATGCGAAGTCGGAGTCTCTGACGGCATCTTATAAGCAAAACTAGCCCCAAAATATTCCTCTGCAAACTTCAACCGATGCCTAAGAGTTCATCGGTTGAAGGAAGCACAGGCTGAACAGGCCGAGACGTCGTGGTCTGGGCCTAGGCAGGGGAGGCAGTAAGAGTGGAAATCCTTATGAGGTATTTGTTTCCCACAAGTTAAACAATTATTAACTTTATCTGACATCGGCTGAGGCAAGAAAGAGTCCCCAACGGGGTACTTAGCTTTTTCGAAGTCTTCAGTAGCGGAATCACAGGAGCTGGCCGACCGGCACTTGCGAACTGCTTCTGCTTCGGGCACCACGCGGCAAGAAAGACTGAGGAAGATGGCGTCGGCTGATGCTTTTATACCCCAGACGCTCTGATGTCGGGGAAAGTGCGACATCAGCCGAAGCCAGACCCAGACTTTGGAATCCGGCCGACCGAAGGGCTGCCTGAGGCAGGACAACCCATATGTGATGACTGCAGATGCATCCTTGAAGGACATCTACACATCTCTCCAAGCAATTAACTAAAGGTAGTGATGGTTCCGTTTAGGCTTGTCAGACAGTTGAGTCAACAAGGTTATGAAAGGACTTATACACAGGCTTTTTGAGAAGATAAGGCAAAACAAAGGAAAGTACAGTTTTGTACCTACCATAAATGTAGATGTTTGAGTGTTCACACTGCTGCAGTCATTACACTTGGGTTATCCTGCCGTCAGGCGGTCCCCACAGTCGGCCAGAGTTCCAAAGTCTTGGTCCGGCGTCGGTTGCTGTCGCTTCTTCCCCGACGTCAGTGCGCCAGGGGGTATATAAGATGCATCCGATGCCATTTTCTTCAGTTTTTCTTGCCCCAGATGTCAGGTGCCCCCAAGTAGGTAGGCAATACATATTGCTAATAACAAGTATACATATAAAATAAAAACAATACCTTCAGTTACAAGCAAATACACCACAAAGGTTGTATAGGATAGAAAGGTATGGATAAGTCCAGCTAGTTCAGAGGGGATTGAGGGAGGGTAACCTGGACTGCAGCAGTGTGAACACTCGAACATCTACATTTATGGTAGGTACAAAAAGTACAGTTTTGTACCTACCATAAATGTAGATGTTCGAAGATCCACATTGCTGCAGTCCTAACACTTGGGTAGTCCGCTGTCCCTCGGTCGGCCCGAATATCAGAGTATAAGGCTGACGTCGGTCAAGGCGCATTTGACTGACATCAGAACGTCAGGGTACAAATGCGCATGACCGACGTCATATCCTCAGTCTTTTCTTGCCCCAGATGTCAGAAGACCCTAAAAGGAAAGGTCAAAACCCATAGACCACAACTAAACAACCAACTAGCCTAACACCAAAAATATGTATAATATATACAATATATACAAAATGCAATATACAAATGGAATATACCTCTGATGTGTATCCCAACCCACACAACCACCTCAAACAACAGAGGGAAGGAGGGTAAATTGGACTGCAGCAATGTGGATCTTCTAACATCTACATTTATGGTAGGTACAAAACTGTACTATGTTCTTCATCTCACATTGCTGCAGTCCTAACACTTGGGTAGAATCCCAAAGCAGAGGTAAGGGAGGATGGCTAAACTATAATGAAGCAGGAGCTGCCAAAATGCCCTGCAACACAGCAGTGGCAAAACCAGCCCTGGATTTAGAGTACAATGGAAGGTGGTAATGCCTAGAGAAGGTATGCACTGAACTCCAAGTGGCTGCCTCCAAAATATCCTTAGTAGCCACCCCCCTCAAAAAAGCTGTTGAAGTGGCAGTAGATCTTTTCCCCTTTATTTTGGGGATTTGCATAAAAAGTAGGCAAATGAATAGTTTGGTTTAAAGCCACACTAGAAACCACTTTAGGCATAAAGGAAGGATTAGTACGTAAAGATACCCTATCCTTGTGGAAAATTAA